>NC_087180.1:16756614-16779114 GCF_035594125.1 Scylla paramamosain | reverse complement strand
AAAGAACAGATGAAAAGACGTAAAATAAAAAAAAGAAACGTAGTAATTTTCAAGAAAAGAAAGATGAAGATAACTTCTTTACAATACAATAAAGTATATATAAAAATAAAAATTAAACACTAAGAGTTCCGACACTTTACATGAAACTAAACAAAAAATAAATGGACAAAATACCAAAACAGGAAAAATAAAAACAAATCCCTCGAGGTGAAAAAAAGACAGACACACAGAGAGAGAGAGAGAGAGAGAGAGAGAGAGAGAGAGAGAGAGAGAGAGAGAGAGAGAGAGAGAGAGAGAGAGAGAGAGAGAGAGAGATCCATTTATTGCGAGATACAAGTGAGTGTAAGAGGAAAGAAAAAAAAAATAATGCAGTGAAACTAAATATAATTATTGTTTGTGTGAGAATATGAACAAATAATAAAGACGTTACTGATAATCACGGCAGATGTATAAACGGGAAGGTAAAATAATCTATACTTCTTGGGGATTTAATTCACGGTTGGCGCAATGAAATAAAACTCGAGGGAATAAAATGACATACATAAGGCCAAATGTGTAAGATGGTGGAATTTAATTCTTGGTAAGCGAAATATAATGGTAATAATAAAAGTAATAATAATAATAATAATAATAATAATAATAATAATAATAATAATAATAATAATAATGATAATAATAATAATAATAATAATAATAATGACAAAAGCAACAAGAGCAAAAACAAACAGCAAGAACAAGAACAAGAACAGGATAAAGAACAAACAGCAAGATAAGAACAAGAACAGAAGTAACAACAACTACATCAGCAGCAGCAGCAGCAGCAACAAAAGCACTACTACTACTACTACTACTACTACCACCACCACCACCACCACCACTACTACTACTACTACTACTACTACAACAACAACTACTACTAATAATAACAAAAACAATAACAATAACAATAACAATAATAATAACTGTCCTAGTGACAGTAATCTCGGACGTAATATTTCTGTCACTGAATCTGGTTTTGTGAAGAAAGAAAAAGTTTACATTTAAGATAACGTAATCCAATGTGTGTGTGTGTGTGTGTGTGTGTGTGTGTGTGTGTGTGTGTGTGTGTGTGTGTGTGTGTGTGTGTGCGCAGGGTCTAGCGGCGCGCGCACACACAGACACACACACACACATACGCACACACACACAGATAAGCGCAATTCACCACACATAATAAATATTACTAACAAAAAATAAAACAGCGACACGGAACCTGTTAAACTCCACACATCTTCCAGGTATTCTAATTCACCGCCGTGATCATAAATTACAAAACCGAGAGATGGAGAGAGAGAGAGAGAGAGAGAGAGAGAGAGAGAGAGAGAGAGAGAGAGAGAGAGAGAGAGAGAGAGAGAGAAATACATTACACACACCAGAAGGAAAAAAAAAATAATAACGAAAAACACCAAGATAAAATGACAATGAAACACGAGACGCGCCGGAGAATACACTCCCAAATATTCCTCTGAACATTAACGTTAAAAAAAGAAAACATTACATAAGATCGGCCGGGAAAAAAAGATCATTTGCGCGAGTTCATTTAGTCGAGAACATCCACCATCTTACTCTGTGCCTCGGCTACTCACTCCTTCGTCCTTCCTCGTCTGGCTCATCCCGTCCCTCTCTCCCTTACTTGACGGTGGATTCTGATTTATATATTTATGGAGCTCGCATGAAGGGGCGTAGATGAGCAACAGGTGGCCGGGCAGCGTCGGAGAACGTAAAGATAATCCCGCTTTGATAACTCCCGCAGCGGCATGGCGGCGGTCGGGAAGGTGGCGGACTCTGGCGGATATTATTTCTGTGTTCTTAATTTCCGTTTTTTGTTAATCGGGTGATGAATAACACCGTGAAGAGAGTCGGGCGAAGGAGTGACTGGATGGGATGTCTTATTATACCGCCCACGATGCCTTGTGTGTGTGCGTTTGTATATATGTGTGTGTGTGAGTAGCGGTGCCGGTCGTTCGCTATAGACACATGATGATGGAGCTAAAACTCAAGAGATGTTGCTGTATCGCTTCCGTAATGGTAATAATACTTAGGCATAACCTTACGGAAGGCAGAAAATCGAGTCCACGGAATGCCACGGCTCATGCTCCTTTTTTTTGTCGTGTTTACTCATATTTCTTCACATCAGCCAATCACTGAGGAAGCTGAGTGGTGTCCGTTTCCTCACGCTCGGTCACGGCTTGAGTCATAACCACCCGACTGTGTCATAATGGCTACTTCTCTTCCACTAACTCTCACTCACTTTTCCCCTCCCCCACTCACACCTCTGCCGCCTCAACACCCACCTCGCTGATGGCCACCGCGTCCCGCCACGAGAGGGACACGGAGGGCAAATCGAAGCCGGTGTCCAAGGGCGGTGCGGACGATGTACCGACGTGTGTGGTCCGCCGTCTCCTCCCACCCTCACCTGCCGACGTTTTCTTCTTTAATTCTCCAGCAGGAGTCTCCAGCGGCGCCTTCTGCATCTCCCGGCACGCAGGGACTTGTATTCTGCTGGTGGAGCGTGACAGGCGGCGCGGGTGAAGGAGCCGGAGATGTATTAAGGAGGTTAAATGAGGAGAAGTGTCTGAGGTATCACAATCAGCCTCGTTATCACCCGACGCCACCGCCCTCGTCCGCTTCCTCGCACTCGCAGCTCCGACCTCCCCCAAGGAGCCACCTAGCGCGAGGATAATTATTGTTCTATCGCCGTCATCCATTGTACGTCAAGTAGGGAGCCCCGGGATGTACTTAAATTGCCTGAAAATTGGGTTAAGTCGTGGCGGAAATGTGTAACGTCCGGGGAGTAAGATGGTCCCCGCCGCACCTTGGACCAGCGGGAGGAAGAAAGGAGGCTCATTATACCCGCGTCACATACCGTCCCGTCTCGCCCACCGCTCCGTTTACAACAATTTAAATTTTTCCTATCTTGAAAGTTTCTCTTCCATTTTCGCGATCGGAATTTCCTCGCATATCTTTGAGTGACGAGGATGTTTGAGGGATGTTTTTTTTTCTTTTTTTCTTTATCTTCCTTTCTTTTCCTGACAGTTTTCCCGCTTAGTGCCTTTTGTAGTCCGCCTTCCTGCAGGTAATTGGGTGTGGGATGACTGCAAAGTGAGAATGATCAATGCACCAAAAACAGAATAACATGGCCGCCTAGAAAGTCCATTACTGAGAGCCACAAATTTTAGTGAAACATGTGCTACAGTTTTTCGTCCATCAACTCCGCCGCTGACATAGTACTGGTGGTGGTGATGGTGGTGACGATGATGATGATGATAACAGTAGTAGTAGTAGTAGTAGTGGTGGTGGTGGTGGTAGTAATAATATCAATAATAATAATTACTATCTTTCTAACATCACCATCATTCATATCACCAATACAGCTACTACTACTACTACTACTACTACTACCAATACTACAACTACCACTACCACCACTACTAACACTATTACTACTACTACTACTACTACTGCTACTACTACTACTACTACTATCACCACTACCACTATAACTACTACCACCACTAATACAACTACCACAACTACTACTTTCACCACCACAAGACTGACAAAGAGCAACAAAACCACCACCACCACCAACAACGACTCATAACAAACAACAGATGAATAACGACCGGCAAAACACCAGACAAGGCCGCACAGAAAACGACGAAGGCGAGACGTTCCAACAGTCACCCAGATCACTCCGCCTCCTGCTGGGCGAGGCGGCGGCGGAGTCACGCGGCGGCTGGCGGCTCAAAGGTGTCCGGGTTTGGGAGTCATTAAACAGGTAATAACGACAAGCCGGGGGTGGTTCTCTCTCTCTCTCTCTCTCTCTCTCTCTCTCTCTCTGCTTCTATTTCTCTCCACATTTCTTCCTCTTTTTCATCCATTCTTCCTTTCTTTCTTCCATTCTTCCTTTTTTCTTTCATTCTTCCTTCATTTCGTTCTTCCTCCTTTCCTACTTTCTTTTCCTCATTCATTCATTCTTTTTCTCAATTTTAATATTGTTCTCTCTCTCTCTCTCTCTCTCTCTCTCTCTCTCTCTCTCTCTCTCTCTCTCTCTCTCTCTCTCTCTCTCTCTCTCTCTCTCTCTCTCTTTTCCTTCCTATCCTCATTATTAAAACTCCTCTTCTTGTTCCGCTTCTCTCTCTCTCTCTCTCTCTCTCTCTCTCTCTCTCTCTCTCTCTCTCTCTCTCTCTCTCTCTCTCTCTCTCTCTCTCTCTCTCTCTCTCACCAATAAATCCACAGTAACAATGACCTTTTTATCCTGCCGGCGTGACCTGGCCTGACCTGGCTTGCGGGGGCTTAACGCTTTGATGCTAAGAGGTGAGAGGGCCAGGTCGCCGCAGATCATCGCCATCATCATCACCTCTCGCGTCCAGGTGCCCCAGGTGAGGTTAATTATGAGGTAGGTGGGTAGGAAGGAGGGCAGGTGTTTTTGTGGTTTTCATTTCCCCCTTCTCTCTCTCTCTCTCTCTCTCTCTCTCTCTCTCTCTCTCTCTCTCTCTCTCTCTCTCTCTCTCTCTCTCTCTTCCCACTTTTATCTCTCCATCTTGTTTGTTCCATCTGTGCAATTTCCATTATTTGTTATCTCCTACATTGTATTTTGTTTTTCTCTCTCTCATTCTCTCTTTATCTATTCTATCTCTCTCCCTTCTTAAATTTGTATTGCCTTGTTTGTAATAGGTGTATAATTTTCACCCTTTTTATCTCTCTCTCTCTCTCTCTCTCTCTCTCTCTCTCTGATGAGTTCAGGTGTTCCTCTCTATAATTCATCTTCCGATTCTTGTGTTTGTATTTACGTGTGTATAATTTGCATTTTTTTTTGTTTGTTCCCGTGCCACTTGTGTGTGTGTGTGTGTGTGTGTGTGTGTGTGTGTGTGTGTGTGTGTGTGTGTGTTTGGTTTCTCTGAGTTCTATTCAAGTATATTTTTGTTGTTTTTGTCTAAGTTTTCGTCATTGTAAATTACTCATTGTGTGTTTTTTTTGTTATTTATATTGCTTTCTCTCTCTCTCTCTCTCTCTCTCTCTCTCTCTCTCTCTCTCTCTCTCTCTCTCTCTCTCTCTCTCTCTCTCTCTCTCATGTAACAACCAAGTCATACGCCATTTTCTCTCCACTAACCCACCTTCCTTTCCCTTCCTTCCTCTTTCCCTCCTCCTCCCTCCATCCATCCCTCCGTCCCTTCCTTCAGTATGTAAATGAAGACCAGTTCAAATTTCAAAAGACACGAGAATAATCATTGTACCCCCACAGACAGTAACCTCAGCCAAGCGTTCTCTGGTTGGCTCAAGAGGAAAAGTTAAGCCAAAGTACTAATAGCTGTGATGATGATGGTGATGATGACGCAAGGGAAGGCAACACTAGACGCACACTATACTCACACACTCACACTACACTGTCAAACATGTACCCTATTGCAACAGGAATCTGAGGTTAGGTTAAGTTAGGTTAGGTAGTAGTGATGATGATGATGATGATAATGACTCACAGGAAGATCACGCTACACTCACTGACTCACACTACATTGCTAAACACGCACTCTATTGTAAGAAGGTTTTAGCTACGTTAGGTTAGGTTAGGTTAGGTACTAAATATAATGATAATAACCCAAGAGATGACTACACTACACATACACTGACACACTCACGCTACAGTCAAACACACCCTATTACAACACGATTCTAAAGTTAAGTTAGGTTAGTTAAGATTAGATTAAACACTAGTGATGGCGACAATAACCTCAAGGGAAGATAACGCAACACACGCACATTCACACTACAGTCAAACACATACTACTGCAACAGGGATCAGAGGTCAATGAGGTGTCAGCGAGGAGATGGTCAGGGGTTTATGACCTGTGGAAGTTTTGACCGCTTTTCTCACGTGGCCTCGAAGCCTCTCATTACTTCCCATTGGCTCCCTCGCTGTCTCGACTCACGTGGCTGGTTCTCGAGGCGTCACATGTCATGCGAGGTCAAGTTACAGGATTTCTTGGGTCACGTGGGTTGAGGGAGAGTGAAGTGTGACCAGTGAGGGAGAGTAGAGTGTAACTTGTGAGGGAGAGAAAATATCATAGGTTATTTAAGAAATGGGAAGAGTGAAGTAAATTAAACCAGTTAATTAAGGTCAGGTAATTGATAAGTTAAGAAAAAAATTATAGTATAGAGAAGTGATAAGTTACTGATTAATGAAAGATACAAGACAAATTAATAATAGTAATAACTTATTAACTTCAACGAAATATAACAGTATGAATTCAGTAATTGCCTTGAAACTAAGATGCAAATATAATAAGGGCAAATTTTACACAAACTACTCTATCTTAGTCTTAATTATTTACCTTGCATGCTTCTCTTTCTCTCTCCCCCTCTCTCTCTCTCTCTCTCTCTCTCTCTCTCTCTCTCTCTCTCTCTCTCTCTCTCTCTGTTCCGTACCTCATAAAAACCTCACTAAACTATTGCTAATTCCCCTCGAATCCCGCAAGACAGTTCCACCGCCTCGCAGATCCACACCGCATATCACACCTCGGCGTCAAGCTCTCTGTATTAAGGAGGCGATAAACCCGCTCTCTCTCACACCCGCGCCTCTTCCCTGATCCTCACCGCGTCCGTCTCCACACCTCCAGCTCTCCCTCATCCCTCACACAGCGCCTCCTCCCACGCACGGTCTCCCACGCTTCTCATCCTTCATGCTTCTCAATGTTTCTTGCGTTTTACATTCCTCTCCTCTCTTGATTTATTAGTGTTTGATTTATTGTAGGTTTTCCAGCTTTTTTCTTTCTTTCTTTCTCTTTCTCTTTTCGTGTTATTTATATTTTCAGTTTATAAACGTTCGTGTGATTTTTTTTTTATTTCCTTCTTTTTTTTTTTCGTTTTGGTTAATTGGTTAATGGTGTCTGTCTTTTTTTTTCTTGCGTAAAGTTGAATTGATGTTTCACGTTTTCTTTTCATTGCAGTGCTGATGAACACATGAAATATAACGAGTTTTACATTTCTACATTTTTTTTTCATGCAAATCCTAAGAGTTATTATCTTTTCAAGGTCTTTGGTTCACTATTTCTCTTTGGAGTTTAAGTTTATCTTTGTCTCTTTAACCTTAAAAAGAATAAAGGTCACTGGAGTTGTTGCAAGAAAAGAAGGGAAAGAAAAAGGGAGGAAAAAGGAAAAGAGGGGAAGAGGAGAGAAATGAGAGAGGTGAGGAGAAGGCATCGCAAGAAGCAGAAAACAGTAAGAAGGACGCACAAGAGAAGAAAAAAAGACAAAATTGGAAGAGCGAGTAGAAAGAAGAGAAAAAAAGTGAAGGAAGAGAAGAGGAGAGAGAGAGGAAGAGGCATCGCAGGAGGCAGAAAACAGTACCCGGGGCCAGAGCACAGAGGTACAGACCCCTGAGCAGAGTTTCAAGACCCCTAATTCCCGAGGGGCGGCCATGATTGAGTCAGCCTCGGGGGCCCACGAACCAGGCAGAGAGAAAACACTCCCTATCTTCCCCCATCCCCCCCCGAACACACACACACACACACACACACACACACACCTCCCCGGGGAGCACCCAAGAGAGGACCCCCGGGGCGGCCCAACTCTCATTAACATCAGAAATCAATCGAGCGTCTTATCCCGGCAAAAATTACACTGCGCTCGGGACTCGGGAATCAATTACTCTCAGGTAATTAGCATTTTACAGCCCAGACCGGGGAGGGCGGCTTGCCACGGCTGAGGGTCACACGTCGCTTCTAAAACCCGGGATTTCCTCAAGTACTGACTGGCTTAGCGGCGGTCTAGGAGCACGGAAAGTTAACCTGCAGGAGGCTTAGACCTGACGGCGAGGTGACAGGGAGACGCAACGCCGGGAGGTCAAAGATAGAGACAGGGAGCATTGATAAGATTGGCGCAGTGTAAGTTATGTTAGTCAGAGACGTGTGGCATCTTTCGGTACCTTGTTAGTGAGGTCAAGTGGAGTCACTGCCGCCTCCTGACCTGTGATTCGCCGGTCGCCAATTAGAACTGTCAAAACACCGCCAACTTTGGGCCGGTGGGGGGTCGAGGTACCGACGTGAAGGGAGGAGTGAGGGAGAGATAAGAACAAATAGAATAAATGTGGTGGGGAGTAAAAGGGAGAAGAGAAAGGCCGATGGAGGAGAAAAAAAGGGAAGTTTGTGATAAGAGAATGCGAGAATGAAAGTAAAAATGAGCGGAGGGAAAGTGGACGGTATCTTTTGAAATAAACACCACAAAAAATAAGCCTTCCGAGAGAGAGAGAAAGACACACAAACACACACACACACACACACACACACACACACACACACACACACACACATCCCTTCTGCTATAAAAATAAAAACATGAAAAGGAGAATATGGAAATGGAAAAGCTAATGGGGAAGAAATGTATGGGAGGAATGGAAGGGAGACACAGGGAATGGGAGGCTGGAGGCTTTGAGATGGAGGGAATAAGGGAACAGAATAAAGGGAGGGAATATAAAGGCAGGTAAAGGGAAGATGAGCGAATTCGTATGTACAGATGTGCAAATAAGAACATCTGTGACCGTATCTGTGTGTTTGCGTGTGTGTGTGTGTGTGTGTGTGGTGAAAGGATTCATTAATTCATGACTGTGTGTGTGTGTATGTGTGCGTACGTGTGTATGAACAGTAAATGATCCTGATAAATGGTGAGGGATGACGAGGGTGAGGAAAAGAATGAGGAAGAAAAACAGAGGAAGAGAGGAAGAATGAGGAGAGAAGAAAAAAAAATATGGGAAGAAAGAGAACGTTGAAAAAGATTAAGTGTGTGTCTATTATTCTTTGTCGACTCATACAATCTCTCTCTCTCTCTCTCTCTCTCTCTCTCTCTCTCTCTCTCTCTCTCTCTCTCTCTCTCTCTCTCTCTCTCTCTCTGTGTGTGTGTGTGTGTGTGTGTGTGTGTGTGTGTGTGTGTGTGTGTGTGTGTGTGTGTGTGTGTGGGAAACCAAGGAGGGATAGTTCTGGTCAACCAACTTTACCTTCACTGACGGCTTTATCCTCTTCTTCCTCCTCTTCCTCCTCCTCCTCCTCCTTTACCACTACTATTTCCTTCCCTTCCTTTCTCTAATCTTCCATCACCATTCTTACATCTGTTTCTATTTCCAGTCACAACCTCCACCTCCATTTTCTTTCCTTTTCTCTTCCTCTCCATCACGAAATATCAAGAGGAACAAGATTTAAGAAGCTTTAAGTTCCTATATATTTTCGGTATTGAATTTAAGTTATAAGTTATTTTATTGTCATGTTTTTTCGGCTTTGGCTCATGATTTTTGTGGACCAGAAATCAGAAAGGTGGACAGATAAACGTGTGTGTGTGTGTGTGTGTGTGTGTGTGTGTGTGTGTGTGTGTGTGTGTGTATGTGTGAAGTTTCTATGGTGGTGGTGGTTGGTAAGGGGTGTCATAAAGTGTGTGTGTGTGTGTGTGTGTGTATGTGTATGTGTGTTACTTTAGGGAAAAAATGTCGTAAAAACTTTAGAGACTTCCTTTATCTTTAAAAATTACGTTCATATACCTGTCAAGCTCACCTCCTACCTTTCAATAACACCAATATATACAAGTCACACTCCCCACCAGGTAAGTGAAGGAATTACGAGGCAGGTTAACTAGTACACGCGTCTCTATTACCTGAGAAAAGGAAGGTCATTAGAATTTTAGAATTAGATAGGAAATTAATGAACTTCTAGAAATTACTAGTACATACTTGTAAAGCTCTTCCAGTAAATGAAAGAACTAGAACAACTATTTTATCCTGAGGAAAGGAAAGTTGTAGAAGTAAAAAAAAAAAAAAAGGAAGACAGGAATGTATAGAAATATGACAAATTTAGTGGATCTTTAAGAAGTACGAGTATATACCTGTAAAATACTCTCCTAGTGAATCAATAACATCAAGTACATGTGTTACTATTACCTGGGAAAGAAAGAAAATGTAGAGATTTCAGAATAAGACAGGAATTAAGTGGATCTTATAAAAAAAAGAGAAAAAAAACTGTCAGACTCCCTCCTAGTAAACCAGAGTACCAGAATAACATCTAGTACACGTGTTATCATAATTACTCGTACATGAGGAAAGGAAGATTGTGGAAGCTTCAAAATAACACAGAAACACATAAACATAGTGAATGTATAAAGAGCAGAATATTTACCTGTCAAGCTCCTTCCAGTACAGCAAATCAAGGCACCAGAACATCTAGTACGTGTGTTACTATTATTACTAGAGAGAGAGAGAGAGAGAAAAAAAAAGGAGTTTCAAAATAAGACAGAAACTTAACGAACCTTTAAGAAGTAGGAATATTCACTATAAAACTTCCCTATATAGTAACTCAGTGCACCAGATTAACACCTTGTACACCTGTTACTACAAACTGCGATGGTCGTGAGAGACTGGAGAGCGACCCGGCGTCTTCCACGTGACCTGGATCGCCCCAGATAGGTCAAGATAACAACAAATCGCTAATTGTTGCCGATGGAATCGTGATGAACGACCCAACCAATCGGGAAGGTCGTGACGGTGCTCAGCCAATCACGGAGCAGGAACGTGTTATCAGACTGTACGTGATAAGGGACAGTCGTATTGGTCGTTTAAAGGGACGAAGATGGAGGGAGGGATGGGCGGAGGAATGGAGGAATGGAGACACGAAAGGAGAGATATGAAAACTTAAAAAGAGGAAGGGGAGGAGGAGAAGCGTGACAGAGGAGTACAGAGGAGGAATAGGAGGAAGAAATGGAGAGATGAAAGGAGGAAACGAGAGATATAAAAGCTGGGAAAGGAAGGTGAGAGGAGTAAGATAGGAGTGAACGAAGAGGAGGGAGAGAAGGAGGAAGAAATGGAGAGAAAAAGAGAGGTGTGAAAGCTAAAAATGGAAGGGGGCGGCCGAGGAGTATAATAAGAGGAGGAGGAGGAGCAAGAGGAGGAAGAGGAGGAGTTAAAATGGTGTAGGTGAATGGTGCAGAAATGGAAGGAAGGAGAGAAGAGGAACACACAAACCCTTGAAGCAACAACAACAGTTAGTCTAGACAATTACTTTTAAACCCTAAACGTTCCCTTGACATGCTAGTATATATATATATTCTCTCCCTCTCCTTCTCCCTCTTTCTCTCTCTCTCTTTCTGACGATACACATCAGAGGTAGGAAAGTTTTTTCTCATCTTTTTATTTGGCAAAGTATTCAAATATCAGAGGTCTTATCAGTCTCTTATCTAAGGAGGCGGAGAGGCAACGAGGCAAGATAGAGCAAGATCAAACCCCAAAGATCGTGACTGAGAGGAGAAAAGGAGAAAAAAAAGACCCGAGTTTGCAGTATTCCATGAGAAGAAAAATATTACGAAGAAAAAAAGGAAAAAAGTCTCACTCGTCAGACCCAATCACAGAAACATGAGCATTTTTACGAATTCAGAAAAGCGTCGGCCAATGAGAGGCGTCGTAGCGGCAGTGTGTTATTTTCTCAGCCAATGGGAGGGCTGGATGAGAAAGTCGCTTATAACCACCTCATTTTCTCTGGTGTTTCTTTCTCCCTCTTTCTCTCTTTCCTTTCTTCTGTTTACACTTTTTATTCTTCTTCATCATTCTTCTCCTTATTCGTCCTTAACTAACCATCTTTTTCTTTTTTCTCTTTCTTCCTTTACTTTTCTTTATTTTTCTTCTCCCTCCTTTGCTCTACACATTAATACGTTTACTCGTATCTGTCTCTTCATTCTGGTTTCTCTTCCCTTCCTTCCATCTCCTATGCTTCACCTCTTCTCCACCTCCCTCCTTCGCAGTAGAAATTAGTACGTTTTCTCTCTGTCTCCCTCCGGCGTCTCTTCTCTCGCTTCTCTCCTCTTACTCTTCACCTTCTCCTCCTCCTCAGTGAATATCAGTTTAGTGCATTTCTCTCCTCCTTCTCTCTTCCTCCCTCTGGCGTTTCCTCCTTCTTCTCCTCCTCCTCCTCCTCCTCCTCCTCTTCCCATACAACCTCAGTGACACCTCCTTCGTGACTCAACCTTCCAGATGCTCGATGACTGTGAGGTGAAAACATTTCTCTCCCTCTCGCTTCCCCGCCTCGAAAACGTCTCTTCCCTTCAGACAATTGGCTTCGAGGCTTGTATTCAGAAACGCTCTGCTCACCCACCACGACTATTTTCAAAGACCACAGAGATGATTAACCAGGTTCTCAGGAGTGTTTCTGCTGTTGATACTGTGGGGATTTTGTTAATCTGTCACTAGAACCGTAAAAACACCCTTAAAAACACGTGTTACTTTACAAGACTATTTTCCAAGGTCACAGAGATGATTAACAGGGTTCTCAAGAGTGTTTCTCCCGTTGATAATGTGGAAAGCTTGTTAATCTATCACTAGAACCTTACAAACACCCTTAAAAACCCTTATTACCTTACTCTCTCACCTTTGGAAACCCGTGTCATCTTAACCGGAGCCTTCTCAGAGTAGTGGAGATGCGGCGCGGAGATGTTTCAAAATATGGTGCTTAGAGATCCCCCACAACGTCCCGCCGCCTCCCCACCACCCGCCAATTACTCGTAAATCACCGCCCAATCAATTAACACTGCAGATTATGAATAATTTAAAGGGAGCGAGGGAGAGGGTGAAGGAAAGGGTGAGGTTACGTTAAGGGGTAAATCTCCCTGGTGGAAAGGGTGTAAAAGGGGTGAAGAGTGAGGGGAGAGAGAGAGAGAGAGAGAGAGAGAGAGAGAGAGAGAGAGAGAGAGAGAGAGAGAGAGAGAGAGAGAGAGAGAGAGAGAGAGAATCCTTGGTCATAAACACGAAATATAAAAAAATACGTAGAAAGAAAATATCAAGAACAGAAAATAATGAAATAAAACAAGGAAATAAAGGAAAAAAAGAGATAAAAGAAGGAAATAAAATAGAAGAAAAGAAAAAACAAATGTCTTCCCTTTACCTTAAATATCTCTTTCATTTCCCACTTCCCTCCTCTCTCTCTCTCTCTCTCTCTCTCTCTCTCTCTCTCTCTCTCTCTCTCTCTCTCTCTCTCTCTCTCTATCAGATCTTCAGCTGATAACACACGTTGACCTGACCTCCTCCCTACGGCCTGCGTGACCTCCCGCCGGCGAGATGGACCACACAGCTAAATAATTGGTCTCGCCCTTGCTCTGTCTCCTTTGGTCTTATTCTCTCTGTGTCTCGGTCTCTTTCTCTCTCTTGGTCTTGGTCTTGATCTCTGTCTCTTGGTATTGGTCTCTCTTTCTCTCTTTCTCTCTCTCTTGGTCTCTCTCTCTTTCTCTCTCTCAATCTTGGTCTGTCTCTATGTTTCTGTCTCTCTCTATTGGTCTTTCTCTCTCTCTCTCTCTCTCTCTCTCTCTCTCTCTCTCTCTCTCTCTCTCTCTCTCTCTCTCTCTCTCTCTCTCTCTCTCTCTCTCTCTCTCTCTCTCTCTCTTTGTCTGTGCCCCAGTTTTGGTAAATTTTCTTGCTTTTGATGCTCACTAAGATTCTCACTCGAGTTTTTTTTTTCCGTCAAGAATTCGGAGTTGACTGATCGAAGAAAAAAATGGGTAAATGAAAGTAAATAAACTTGTATGAAGGAAGGGAAAGACTCGCTGATATAACATGTGACTTAAGATTTTTGCTTTATTATCATTATTTTTTTTCGGGTGATTCACTGGAGAAACAAAAATAAATAAATTGGCAAACTAAAATAAATTGAAATGTATGAGAGAAAGAGAATTCAGTGTGTTAAGTAAATAATTCCTGTGATTATCTAATGATCAATGTGTATACATATCTAAGCATGAAGAATAAAGATAAAGAAAAAATCATGTAAACAAATAAAGAAGAAAATAAAAGGACAAAAACTCATTAAGGAAAATACTTGAACAAGACAAAAACACCAGAACAGACAACACAATGATAGAATCTGTATGAAAATTGTTAAGCGATGAAATGACCCGATAAATAATTGAGCAAATTAGATACACTGAAGGAAAACTGCTAAAAAAATATATAATCTACTAACATCAGAGTTGTTTACTGATAAAATAATTCGATATATACAGTAACTAGCAAACAGAATGGAATATAAACTGCAGGAACCGAGGAAAATGAAAGTATACAAATAAATAATACGGATACTTACCAGTTTAAACCCACAGAAATTGCTAAATGATAAAATAACTCGATAAACAGTGTACTGGCAAGCAAAATTGAATATAAACTACATGCGCTGAGATAAATACACGTATATAACAAACACTACATACATTTAATAAAGTATATACCCACAAAAAAAAAAATATAAGGAAAAAGAAAAAAAAAAGAAAAGTATCTAAATAGTGCACAGGAAAATGTTGGTTGATCGTTAAGTAAATAAATGCAGCAATATTAAACGATTACCTTTCACTTATCGCGTATATATTCAGCGGAGCAAACAGTAAGTAGACAAGAATTAGCTTAACATGTCAAAATTCTATGTTACTGATGATGATTAAGTAAATATGTACGAAAATACTGTGGCTTTTGCAAATTTTAAACATTTTTCACGGTATGCTCTCTCTCTCTCTCTCTCTCTCTCTCTCTCTCTCTCTCTCTCTCTCTCTCTCTCTCTCTCTCTCTCTCTCTCTCTCTCTCTCTCTCTCTCTCTCTCTCTCTCAGACATGTGTCACCAACCCTCTCTCCCTTCCTCCCTCCCTCCCTCACTCTCTCCGTTGTGTCTCCTCCCATACTCCCTCCCTCCCTTCCTCTCCCACTGTCCCCTTTCTCTCCCCTGATCCATCACCATTACCACAGCATCCCGCCCCTACCTTTGACCTCCCCATCACCACGCGGCAGAGAGGAAGGGGGAGGAGGAAAGGAGGGGAGAGGACGTGTGAGGAAAGAGAGAGGAGGAATGGCGGGAGGTGAAGGAGGGGAGACAGGGAGTGAGGAAAGAGGGAAGGAGAGAGAGGGGAAAGTAAGAGAGAAGAGAGAGGAGGAAGGAGGATATGAGGAGAGATGAGGAAGGAGAGGAGGGGAAGAAGAAAAGATGCAAATGAAGAAATGGGATGAAGAATGAGAGATGATGATGAATGGAAAATTCGGAGAAATACAAAGACAGGTACACTCAAAATTATACGAAAGAGAGAGATAAAAAAAAAATAATTGCAGAAGACACGTGTTTTTTTTTCTTATTATGTTGGAGAATATAAACAAAATAATAACAGACAGTAAGTTAAATCATCCTTCCCTCTAACTTACACCTCTGCAGGACCTTAACAGTGACCACTACACTTACACTACACCCTGGCCAAGACCAAAACACCCATACAACACCTATTCCCTGGCCACAACACTAAGCACACCCTCTCTTCACCTCTACACCCTTCGTATTCCCTTCACAACACCGCAACACACACCACACCCTCCCTCTTCTCTCCTTTAGAACCGCAACACCCACCAACACCCACAGGACACCTTTCCCATGGCCACAACACCCTCAGAACACCCTCCCTGATCCGCTAACACCCCACAGCCTCCCCCTACACCCTCCCATAGACAGGACACCCATACAGAGCTCCCTAATCGGCTTAAGGACATCACGAGTCATTTAGGTATTCATGTCCTAGTGTTCAATGACCTCGAATGGCCTCCCTATGATCGTTAGCGCCCCTAGTTGACCTCTCTTAAGCGCCCCATTACGAGCTGGTCAGGTCATGTCAGGTCAAACTCACGCCGCTCGTCGGTCAATATCAGATTAAGTGTGACACGCTTGACGATCAGCTGTTTGGTGGACACGTGGGTTTGTTTACTGTTACAGCTGATTCGGTTTGCGGCTCAGCTTGGTGTGTTTATTTCTGGTCTTTTTGGGATTTTACGGTTGGTTTAATTTGATTTGATTTTTTTTGTGTGTGTTTGTATATGTTCAAATGACTTTTTCTTTTATTTGCTTTGAATTGTTCGCTTTTATTTTTTTTTGTAGTGTTTCGGTTCTCTTTTATAATTTTCTCCTTGTGAGTCTTCCGTAACTTTAATATTCTTTGTACTTCACGTTGGCATATGCATTTATGTAATATACTGTAATATGTTTCTTGTCTGGCTAATCTACGTTCTTTCTTATCATTTTCCTATCATTCCTTCTTTTCAAGTCAATGTTCCGAGAGTTGAAGTTATGAAGTCGAAGGGTTATCTTTGTGTCTGTCTGTCTGTCTGTCTGTCTGTCTGTCTCGCTCTCCCTTCCTTAAGTCACCTCGCTGGTAACTATTAGTAAGGCACGCCGGGTATTTCTGGTCGTTCCCACACTGCTCTTCGCCCCCTACGCTCTCTCTCTCTCTCTCTCTCTCTCTCTCTCTCTCTCTCTCTCTCTCTGGTCAATGGACAATGGTATTTAATGGTTGTGTTTCCACAGACTCACTGACCAGAGGGAGAGGAACAAGGAGGAGGAAGAGGAGGAGGAGGGGGAAACGGAGGAGGAGAATGGATGTCTTGTGGGAAAGGGAGAGAGAGAGAGAGAGAGGTAAGGAAGAGAAAAATGGCGAGAGGACCACAGATAGGGAGGATGAACGCCCGAAGGAAGGTGGATGGACAGGGAGAGACACCTGGAGGAGAGAAAAAGGAAGCAAACTGAAGGAAATACTGGAGGAAGGCGATTGGACGAAAGCAAGACAGAGAACAGGACGAGAAGGAAAAACAAGGAAGAAAAGACGTTATCGAAGGGAGAAGAAAGCTACAGATGAGAGAAAAAGGAGAAAGAGGAGGAGAAGGAGGAAAAATTTTAACTCACAAACTAGTCACTCCTTCACTGAGACTCCCTGAGCGGATAAACCCTCAGGAAGCTACAATAAGCCCAGAGTCTGCCGCAGTGATGTACCGAGACACAGGCTGAAGCAGATTGACAGGCTTATAGCAGACCTTTGCCTTGTGCTGTGTGAAGTGTGCTGAGGCGACCAATGCAACATCACTCAGTCTCAAGGAAATGCGCTTCTTCTTACCTCTTGTTGATAATGTTAATAAATGTCACTCAGAGGAGGAACTGGACCACAATAAGGACACCAGTCAGTTTTAAGTCAAGGTAATGTTAGTTTTCTTCCCTCTTGTGGTAATAATGTTGATAAATGTTACTCAGAGGACAAATTAGATTAAAGTAAAAATTTAAGTTAGTCTTAAGTCAAGGAATTGTTAGTTTTTTCCCCTCTTGTGGTGATAATGATGATAATTGTTACTCAGATTTGTTTGTTTTCTTGTCTCTCGTGGTAATGATGTTAATGAATCTCACTCAGATAACAAATTAGACTAATGATGACAAGACAAAAATTACAGAAACTTAAAGGAAATGCATAACAAAAATCCTTCTTGAGTCTGTTTCTTGCTACGAACTTCCCTACGGCACATTAACTAAACTGAGAAAGATGATACGAAAAAAAAAGTAACAAAAACGTAAGAAAATATGTAATAATAATAACCTTGCTTTAATCTGACTCCCCCTATCGACTTTCCCTCTCAAATATCACCAAAATATCCTAAACTCAAAACAAGGAGTAATAATTTCTTTGTTATTGTAAGAGAGACTGCGCAGTGTACATGGCTGCCACACAAACAGACGGACGGACACACACACACACACACACAGGCAGCTGCTTTATAATACATACACATTATCTTGTCCTTATCACCGCAGTACGCGTCCTCCCTCTCACAACACCACGAGAACAAACCACAATCACTTCCTCCATCACAGAAAGAACGAGAGTGACCATAATATACTCTCACCACGCGGAGGAGGAGGAGGAGGGGGAGGAGGAGGAGGAGGAGGAGGAGGAGGAGGAGGAGGAGAGGAAGGATGAAAATAAGAATGAAGGATAATGAAAATGAAAATGGATCAATATATAACAAGGAATAAAAAAGATAAAAAAAAAAAATGAAGGGAAGATGAAGCAGAAGAAAGGGAAGTTGGATGAATAAAGAACAAGAACAAGAACAAGAAGAACAAGAATAATAATAAGAAGAAGAACAAAAAGAACACGAACAAGAAGGTAAAAAAGGAGAAATCGAATCAAAACAAAAGGAAGAAAAGAAAAAGAAAAGAAAATATAGAAAAAAACGAGAAAAAAAAAGATTGAAGATGAAACACACACACACACACACACACACACACACACACACACACACACACACACACACACACACAAGCATCAATAAAGCTCAACCCATAATGCAAGGGAACAAGACGGGAGCAAAGAGCGAGGCGTAGCAAGGAACCAGAGCTAGTACAAGAGAAGGCGTCTGTCACACGGCGTAAGCTTCACCCGGATCGCTTCTTATCTGTTTATCTGTCAGCGGTGAGTGGGTCGTTGCCGCAGAGGGCCAGATAACGTCAGCAGCAGTCACCCAGTGTGTCCCAGCCTCCCGCCACGTCTTGGGAGGGCCCGTCGCCTCTCCCATTCACCGCCCGGACACTCCCAGGGACACAAAGGAACACAAAAGAGGAACTAACATTAGCGCGCCCGTTAAATATCACCAGGGTATTTCTGATGCGCTTTTCTATCTTATCTTTAATCTGAGCCTCCTAGGAATGAAAATACAGGAGTGATAGGAGTAGTAGTAGTAGTAGTAGTAGTAGTAGTAGTAGTAGTAGTAGTAGTAATAGTTGTAGGAGGAGAAAAGATGGATGACTAGTAGGTAAAGGAATTAATTTGTAAAGTACAGTTAAGTAAGAATACAAAGGGATAAAGATAATAGAAAAAAAGAATAGAGCTTGTTGAAAGACTAGAAGATAAATGAAATAATATATTACGTGAAAATGGATAACTAAAAGGAAGAGGAGAAGGACGGAGGAGCAAGAGGAGAAAAAATACGAAAAGAAACATGACACAAAAGAAAGAATGAGAAAATCTATAACGTGTTTACTTTTCTTAATTTCTGTAGCAACTGATGAGCTGACAGAGAGAGAGAGAGAGAGAGAGAGAGAGAGAGAGAGAGAGAGAGAGAGAGAGAGAGAGAGAGAGAGAGAACGGAGGCTGTGGGTGAGAACTGTTAGCAAAGATAGGGATTACCTCGTTTTCTTTGAGCGAAAAATGTTGTGGGTTGCCTCTACCGCCCATAAGAGAGAGAGAGAGAGAGAGAGAGAGAGAGAGAGAGAGGGAGGGAGAGGGTAAGAAGCAGCTCTATACAGGAGGATTAAGGCAAATTACAAGGGATCAAATGCTATAAAACCTGGACTTAGGGACACCGCTGGAAAGAGAGAGAGAGAGAGAGAGAGAGAGAGAGAGAGAGAGAGAGAGAGAGAGAGAGAGAGAGAGACGACACATGAAAGAGATCTAGTGGGAAAAGGATATGGACACGGACACACACACACACACACACACACACACACACACACAGGATAACCACAAGGCCACCACACACTCACCCTTCTCCCAGGACCACCCGCCTCAGCCTCACCCTGACTCACACTGACACAAATTCCTCACGATTCATCCTCGTCAACTGATTCTATCCATTTACATTCTTGCCCATACATTTTTTGAAAGGTGCTTTTTAGATTCGTCCGTCCGGTGGGTTTACGTGTTTATTTTTTATTTATTTATTTTTTTTTTGTTATCTCTTGAATGTAATGTCCAATAAATGTGTTTGTGTATATGTGGGTTTTACTTTCTATTTTTTTTTCTCTAGGGAATATTTCTTATTGTTATATTTATTGTTTTTTTCTTGCGTAGTGTAAGGAAGTAGATTTTTCTTTCTTTTTTACCTTCTTCAATGTGTCTTACTTGAATTACCTTTCTTGCATTTGTTGATACGGTGAAATTATTCCTTTTTCTCTCACTAAAGCTTAGCCAGTATATACTTCCCTTCATTAATCCGCTATAACATTTCCTTTACACGTATCAATCAGTAAGGCAAACATCCACAAAATCCTAAGTAACTATAATACCGTTGTCTGTTCTAAGTTCAATATACACGTAACACATTAAGTCATCATAAGTTAGCTTACATCAGCACCAGTACCCATGTAGGCTGTCTGTTCTGTTGAGGTCCATTTCTTTGCGTGGGGAGACGAGGAGAAGCGGACAGAGCGAGGGATGCCAGGGAGTCTCGGGTCTGGCGGTACAGGTCGTGTTGGTCAGTGGAGTGCAGGGACAAAGGGTCTGTTGGCCACACATATGTCTAGATGGGCACCCGTCCCTCGCTGTCCAAACAAAACTGTAAATCTCACTGCCCCATCTCTTGTCTCTCTCTCTCTGAAACTCCTTTATTCCTTTATTTTTCTCTCCCTCATTCTCCCTTTCCAGTCACATACCCTGAACATCTTCTCCATTATGCATTTCCCAGCTTATCTTCACCTGCTTTCCGTTCCTCACCTAAGCCACAAACTAGAGATATTAGTGTTTTCATCCTCTCCTTCCTTCCTCTGACCTTTCCTGTCCTTCTTCTCCTCACCAATATACTTCAGTTTGCTTATGCAGTCTTCTTCTATCTCCCTCCTATCTCTTTCCTCTTTCTTCTTCTTCTTCCTCCAATGTACATATACAGTCTATCTTTTCTCAGTCTCCTCTATGCTTCTTCCTCCCTCCTCACTCTTCTCTCTCCCATTCCTTACTCTCTATCTCCACCTCCTTCTTTTCCTCCTCCTCCTCCTCCTCCTCCTCCTCCTCCTCCTCCCCCGTCGCTACCAACAATGGTGACCCAACAGCGTGTGTTTGTATGTGGCGTCTTGTTGTGTGGACCTCAGGAACGTGGGCTGGAATGCGCGTACACACACACAAACACACACACACACACACACACACACACACACACACACGATAAGATAAGGTATATAAACACGAATTTCCATACACACAATAAGCACATTCTTAAATCAAGTTCTGGGTATCTTCACTATTATCACTACATATACTGACAGCTCTGTTACATACATGTCTACGTACGTACAAATAAACAAACAGACAGACAGACAAACATACATACAGACACATGTTCCTACTACATACTGAAAACGTGTGCTATTTTTGCTCAAGATATACATATACACACAATAGTATACTAACACACACACACACACACACACACACACACACACACACACACACACGAGGGAGTTAATAATAGACTTTTATAAACAGTTCCAAAAAAAGAAAGACACACCTATATTCCACTCACACACACACACACACACACACACACACACACACACACACACACACACACACACACACACACGTCGCCTCCTTCAGCTGTGTTTGTGTGTGTAATTTTATAACCCAATTTCTTATGCAAATTTTACCGCAATTCATCAAAAACTTACAAAAAGAAGGCGATAAATCTGTGCCTCGAGAGCCCTTGTGGGGAGGAAATTAAGATGTTGAGCGTGTGCGTTGTTACAGAGAGAGAGAGAGAGAGAGAGAGAGAGAGAGAGAGAGAGAGAGAGAGAGAGAGAGAGAGAGAGAGAGAGATGATATTCTCTATATTACGATATCTAAACTACTACTCTTACTGCGCCTACTACTACTACTACTACTACTACTACTACTACTACTACTACTACTACTACTACTGCTACTGCTACTACTAGTACTACCACTACTACTAACACTACTAATAATGAAGCGAATAGGCCATGTGGGGTTCTGTTCGGCACTTAAAACAGATCCGCACCAGATACGACACACACACACACACACACACACACACACACACACACACACACACACACACACACACGAGGAGTGGAAATGAAATCATCACCCCCTGATCTAATGATTAGTCTCAAGAGAGAGAGAGAGGGAGAGGGGAAGGTCAATCTGGACGAGGGACGATAAAAAAAAGGAGGAAAAACTTGAAATGAAAACAAAGTGACGTCTATTGAGCGAGAGGAGATTTAGATGAGTGTATTAGAGAGAGAGAGAGAGAGAGAGAGAGAGAGAGAGAGAGAGAGAGAGAGAGAGAGAGAGAGAGAGAGAGAGAGAGAGAGAGAGAGGATGGTCTAAGTGGGCCGAGATAAGGAGACTGTGAATAACCTCACTCACAACAAACAGTGAGGCAGGATTAACCGCCAGTCTGATATACCACTGGTGTGATGCCCCGCCGCGCTGAGAGAGAGAGAGAGAGAGAGAGAGAGAGAGAGAGAGAGAGAGAGAGAGAGAGAGAGAGAGAGAGAGAGAGAGAGAGAGAGAGAGAGAGAGAGAGAGATGAAAAGGTATCAATAAATATAAAATAAGCATCCTTTTAACATTTATTGTCTCACTCACCACACACACACACACACACACACACACACACACACACACACACACACACACACAAGGTCAGTGAAAGCAGTCTTCAATAAAATTAATCTCTCACTAATTAGAGAACAGTCGTCTATCTTTTAATCTAAATAAACTCGTAATTTTTACTAATATTCACAAATTTATCAGTTATTCAGTATATATACTCATTAATTCTTTTTTTCTCTCTCTCTCTTTCTGCCTGTCCATCTTTTTTCTGTCTGACTTTCTTTTATTTGATATTTTCTCAGACTGCCTCAT
>NC_087180.1:16741614-16751614 GCF_035594125.1 Scylla paramamosain | reverse complement strand
CTCTCTCTCTCTCTCTCTCTGGATGACTATAGGCTGGATAGAAATAGAGATAAATCACGAATAAGTAACATCCATCTTCCCCTCTCTTCTCCCCTCCTTCCTCCTCTCCTTCACACTCTATCGCCTTCTCTCCATAATCTCTCCAGCCCTCAACTTTCCTCTCCCTCCCCTTCCTTCCGTTTGCGTCCCTTTCTTATCTCCTTCTCTCCACTCGGAACTCCTACAATTCTCTATCTTCTTCACTTCCCCATCTCCTCCTCTTCCTCCTCCTTTTGTCCTCATTCTATTAAGTTAACCCACGTAATCTCCTCCTTCCTTTCTTTCTCCTCTTCTTCCTCCTCCTCCTATTGCTCTCACTCGATTAGTGAACCTATGTAATTTTAAGTATTCCTCCTCCTTCCTTTTTTTCTTCTCTTTCTTTTTCTTTTCCTCCTTCTGTACCCTTTTCCCTTCCCCCTTATCAGCAGAAGAGACAGGTAAGCTCCCTACCTTTGTGCAATATTTACTGCATCAATAATTAATAATCCAGCTCAGGGAAGTGGTGGGAAATGTCTGACGCGTGAGGCTGTCCCATTACCATTAACATTTCTACCATTATCGTTATGCCTTGTTACGACGACGGCGCCTGTGTGTGTGTGTGTGTGTGTGTGTGTGTGTGTGTATGTGTGTGTGTGTGTGTGTGTGTGTGTTGTACCTGTTTATCTTAACCCTAAATAATTGGATACATTTTTCCCTTCCTCTCTGACACACACACACACACACACACACACACACACACACACACACACACACACACACACACACACACACACACACACACACACACACCAGAAAGCTATAAACCTTCCATTATAAATCACCCAGTGTTAAGGCCGTCACGTTTGGCTGTGGGTGGCGAAGAGAGGGAGAGAGGGAGAGGGAGAGGGAGAGGGAGAGAGGTGCAGGAAGGATAGCGGGGAATAGATGAGGAAGTTGGTGTGGGGATGTGGATGTGGAGGAGGAGGAGGAGGAGGAGGAGGAGGAGGTAGTGGATGGAGATGGAGGAAGATAAAAGGATGATGAATTTGGTGATGAAAAGACGGAGGAAAGGAAAATAAAAGAGGAAAAAAGAGGAGGTGAAAAAAAATGTATACCAACCCAACTTAGATGAACGAAAACAAGAAAGTAAAACAGACGAAAGAAATTAAGGACATAAACAGAAAGTGGAATAGAAAATTATGAAGAAAAGGATCATCACCACCACCACCACCACCACCACCACCCACACGCCTCCCTTCCTTCCCCCACCCATTCCCTAAATCCTGACCCAACACAGCCCTCCCCCAGCACTCTGTCCCCCCCCCCCGACAATCCCCTCTCCCCTCTTCCCTCCCACAGGCATTCACGATATCTGGGAGTCATTCAGGGAGGGAAGGATTAATTCGGCCTCAGTGTCACCTCGGCTCCGACAAATCACTTCGGCAAACATCGTAATTTTCGGCTCCTGTCGGGTCTTCCTCGCCCTCGGGAGGTTAGGTAGGTAATCTTTTTTTTCTATCTCTCTTTCATGTGTGCCGTCTCTCCTCTCTCTCTCTCTCTCTCTCTGTGTGTGTGTGTGTGTGTGTGTGTGTGTGTGTCTATGTGTACGTGTTTCATTTTATTATATGCTTGTCCATCTGTCTTTTTTTCTAACTGTATTGCCTGCTGTCTGCGTTTTCTGTTTGTCTGTCTGTCTGTCTGTCTGCCTAACTGTCTGTCTGTCTTTCAGTGTGGTTCTCTATTTCATCCCTGTTTCTTTTCATTTCCGCTTCACCCTCACAAAAATGTACACTTATCTTCGTAAAATCTTGGAATTTCTCACCAATTTCAAATCTAATCATACTAAACCTTTAATAATTTCCACTACGATCTACTGAAGTCGTGTCTAGTCCGGTTAAATGACGGTTTGACGCATACTGAGTTACGTAATACTTACAGTGAGATCATAGCAATAGAAACGGATGGATAAAGAACATGACGTCATTTGTTCGGATGGCTTCAGATGAGTTTGTTTAAGTTCCGTTGAAAAAAGTTCTTATCCTTTCTTAATTGAGTTAGCTCGTGTAACTTCAGATTGTTAAGACAGGAAAGGGCAGGCAACAAATATGGTATTTCCTCTCATCACGGAGGAGGAGGAGGAGGAGGAGGAGGAGGAAGGGGGGGAGAAGAGTAGGAGGAAGAAAATTAAACGAAGGAGGATGTGGAGAAGTGTGAAGAAATGAGAGAAAATAAACATGCGCAGAGAGAGAGAGAGAGAGAGAGAGAGAGAGAGAGAGAGAGAGAGAGAGAGAGAGAGAGAGAGAGAGAGAGAGAGAGAATGAACCATATCTATTAATATCACACAAAACCAAATACTTCCCATCAATTTCATGCTTTTTACTTTCGCAATGTGTTTTTGGGACAGACAAAGACGTATTTTTAACGTATTTTTTACATTGACTCTCTCTCTCTCTCTCTCTCTCATCCGGTGTGTGATTAATAGTCAGTGTGTACGCCATGATGAAGCGTCTCTCTTTATTACTGCAGACATCAAGTGCTGTGTTTTTCTCCTTATGTATATACAACTCCATTCATATCAAAAGAAAAAAAAAAATACTAATAATAATAAATAAAAAAAAAAAACCCATCTCATTAATTACAAAGTGTCATTTTTGTCATTTATATTGAAGTACTTAGCGTATCCGTTTTGTACAGTCATTTATCACACATGAACCAGTTATGTATCTCTCATACCAAGTGATCTACATTTTTTTCTTTCCGGGTTATTTTGGCGTATAAAGGAGAGGAAGACTACGAGAATGTTAGGTTAGGTTAGATTAGGATAGGTTGGGTTAGGTTAGGTTAGGTTAGGTTAGATTGGGATAAGGTTAGGTTAGGTTAGATAAGCTTTGGTTAGGTTAGGTTAGATTGAGATAAGGTTAGGTTAGGTTAGGTTAGGTTAGGTTAGGTTAAGTTTTGGTTAGGTTAGGATAAGCTTTGGTTAGGTTAGGTTAGGATAAGCTTTGGTTAGGTTAGGATAAGCTTTGGTTAGGTTAGTTAGGTTATGATGAGCTTTGGTTAGGTTAGGTTAGGTTTGGATTAGGAGTAGTAGATAATAGATAAATAAATAAATAAACAAAATAAATAAATAACGACGATAACTTATCCACCTTATCATCTCACATCCACACATCCACCAGGGCCACTAATCCACCACGACTCTCTCCCAGCTCAGGCACGTTCTTATTTCCAGGGCGGACTCGTAAAATTAGTTGAGTTATCGCTAAGACGAAGAAATGCCCAGAACAAACTGAGCGTGGGCCCGCCTCGCCCTTAGTATTAGTTATGTCTCCAGGAAAACAGAGATAAGTGAAAAGAAATTATTGTAGCAGATTGTACTCGTAGAAGAAATAAAGAAGGATGAGGAGTGGCGGTGGTGGTGGTGGTGGTGGTGGTGGTGATGGTGGTAGTAGTAGTAGTAGTAGTAGCAGAAGTGGAATTAATAATAAAAGAACAAAATATCATGCGGAAAAGGAAGAGAACAAAAAAAAAAAAATACAAATATTAGATTCAACAGATGAAAAGATGCTGCAAAAATATGAAAATGAAAAGGAGAGAAAAAAAATATAAACGAAGGTAAATTTAACGAGAAGAGACTAAGAAAACTATCCCCCCCCCCCCTCTCTCTCTCTCTCTCTCTCTCTCTCTAGTCAGTCAGTCACTTCCATCACTCTAATTTTCCACTAATGACACCCTGGGTTGATGTGTTTTCACCCTGGAATTAGACTCACTGTGAAAATAACAAGGCAGGTCAGGTCACAGTCACTGGCAGGTCGCTTTCCCATTGGCTAAACCCACCCTGGAATCTGTATGAATGACCTCGCTTGACACGCCGCTGACCCACACTGTCACACGTTTCCGTCCCACCTCGTTGACCTCGCCGTAACGAATGAACCCCCCCCTTGTCCCGTTCCTTCGAGGTCACGACCCTTATTTGACCTTGCTGATTTCACGGGCGCGTCTCTGAGTGAAGGTTCAGCGTCTCTAATCAGTGAAACGAGATAACGACTCCCTAAGGATAAGATTCTTGAACCGCTTAAGTTTCATGGAATACAATTGTGTGTGTTTGGAAAGGTGGTGTTTGATTGCTTGCCTTCTGTGTCTCCTGTTGTCCTTTCTCACCCTCCCCTCCCTCTCTCCTTCCTTTCCTTCCTCTTCCTTTTTCCCTTCCCTTTCTTCGTGTCCACTGATCCGCTTAATTTAATGATTTTCCAGGCGGTTTTGAAATTTTTCGTTTGGGATTCATCTTTGTGTTTTCCTTTAGTGTGTCTTTGTGTTTTGTATTGTGCTTTTTTATTCGCTTCATCTTCCTGTTTTTCTTTTTTTCATGTTAGTTTCCTTTCCATAATTTTTCTTGAATCTGGTCTTAAACATTCATCAAATTCCTCATTCATCTAAGTATTCACTTCTTTAAATTCTTACTATTCTTTCACTTTTTTTTTTTTTTAGTATCTCGTTGTACTTTCTCTTCTTTTTCCCTCCAACATTTCATGCCATCTCTTCTTTTTTCTTCTTTCCTACAATCTTTCCTTCCTCACTCTTGGCTTTCCTTATTTTCCTTTTTATTAATCTCTCCGTCTTAGTTTCCTTCGTTCATATTTCTCTTTTTTTTTTATCATCTGCTTCTTCCTTTCAATAAAAAAAAAGAAACTATGCATGACTGAATAATGAAAAGTGATGGAGTAGTAATTGAAATAATGTTATGCTGATGTCAATGACTTCACGAGGCCACAAGAGATAAGATGCAGATTGCTTCCACGTCTAAAATAGTCTAAAATAAAGCTTTTTAGGATATATCAGCTTTCAGTGAGACTTTCATGCTTTAGTTATTAAGTACACAACTGTTTGGCTCATCTGCCCCACTAACTCACACAAATAGGAAGCAAATCGACAAAAGGAAGGAAGGAGACAGAAAGAGGGAAGGAGAGAAGGAAAGGAGGCGATAACTGTTCTTGCGCATCACGTAACTCTTTAATCTCGGCGTCTAGTCACGTGACCTTGCGTTGTTGGGGCGTACATCACCACAGGTCAGGTCGGGTCAGGTCAAGTTAGGTCGCCAGGTCACGCCATGTCATCATTTGCATCAAGGAATTTTAAAAAGGACATATTTCTAAAGCTGCAATTCTTTTCATCTTTTCTCTGTGTTTCTCTTCTCTCTTTAGTGTGTGTGTGTGTGTGTGTGTGTGTGTGTGTGTGTGTGTGTGTGTGTGTGTGTGTGTGTGTGTGTGTGTTGTTATGGATCAGGGTATCGCATTTTATGGCCAAAAAAAATTATCATCAGAAAAAAAGAAAATAGAAAAAGTGTCCCATAAATTCCTCCACTTATTGACAATGCTCCTCTGTTAAAGCGGTTGTAATGTAAGATATTTTGCTTTTCTTTCACTAATTCTATGATTCGTCTAGTCCTCCGGTCACTTTCTAAATCTATCTATTAGGTTATCTGAAATTCCGTTCTGTTTAGCTATCTATCTTTCTATCTATATATCTTTCTATCTGTCTGTCATTCTTTTCATTTACCTACTAATTTCGTTATCTATTTATCTTTTCACCTAACTATTCATATTCCATCTAATTTATCTGTATTTTCAAAGTATAGTTATCTGTTTGTTTATCTGTCCATTAAACTGTCTATCTATCTACCTATCTGTCTTTCAATATACCTACTCATCCATCTATAAATCCATCTATCTATCTGTCTAACTCACTATCTACATATCTGTCTATCCGTCTATCTACTTATCTATCTGTCTATCTATCCATTCATCTATCACTCAAATCTGGCAATCTCTCACACGCAGCATTATATATTCATCTCCCTCACCTCTTCCCGCCCATTCATCTCACGTCTTGCAGTCTTCACGGATTCGAGGCTTCAATATAATACGCTTGTGGTTCATTTCCCCGAGCGCGGTTCAAGGCTTCGGTTCGCGTGAAGCATGTTGGAGTCTCGAAATGAAAGTGTGTTCCGTATACTTGATGGAAATGTTGTAGGTTTTCGTATTTTTATTTTATTAATTTTTTTCGTATGTTTTTTTTTTCTTTTTATTTGTTTTTATTGTTTAGTGAAATGAGTTTTTTCTTCTTTCATTATTTTCAAATGTAGTGTTTTTCTTTTATTTTCTGTTCCTTTTTTTTGTCTTTGTTCGTTTATTTTTTGGTTAATTTGTCATTTGTTATGATTATTTTGTATGCTTATTTGTTTATCTATCAATCTATCTATCTATCTATCTATCTATCTATCTGCCTCTCTATCTGTTCGTCAGTCTATCGATCAATTCATCTTTCAATGTAAGAGTTATTATACAAAAAGATACATAGAAAAAAAAAAAAAAACTCTCTCTCTCTCCCAGGTATCTATCAGTGATCCATCGGGCCGTAGTTCAGGTGAGCCAGGTGTGGCCGCGTTGAGTTAGCATCAACGAGGTATAATTTGAGCGTTTGGGAGAAAGAGAGATGTGGGGGCGGGTTCACTCCTTGCAGGACACCACGATTGCGTCATTATCATTTTGTATCCCCCTCGATTCTTTCCCGTTTTCTTCGCATTTTCTGTTTTGTTTATATTAGCGTGTTCAGGTTCCATCTTCCCTTATACGACAGTGGAGTTTGGCTTGATTTATTTTCGCTCTCTGGATGTTGTACCCATTTTTATTGCATGGTTTTGTGTGTGTTGGGTTTTATACTCCTCGTCATCTCGGAGTCTTCAATTTTTATGTTCTTTTTTTGTGAGTATTTTATCGGAATTTAACCGTAATAAAGAAGAGCGTTTTCTTTTTCGTGTGTTTAGTATATTTTAATTTTGTTTTATGTGTCTTATCAGTAAAGAATTTTCGTTTTTTTAAGGCACTTTTTTTTTTTTTTATTTATAGAAAGTTTACCGTAAAAATAAAAGCTTACTCAGATTTTCATGTATTTATCACCTGATGTTTACTAATTCATTTTTGTTGGTTTCATGTTTTCATCATCTCAGGATCGCAAATTTTTTCTCGTTTCTCTGTAATTATTGATTGGTATTTTACGTAAGAAAAGAAAAACGTAGTAAAATTTCTCTATATATATATTTTTTTTCGCAAGCTGCATCATAATTTATTTTCCTTTATTTTATGTATCTCATCAGTTGGAAATCTCAAACTTGTACGTACTTTTTGTCAGTATTTATGGGAACTTTACGGTAATAAAGGAAAACGTATCATTTTCCTCGTGAATTTTTCATAAGTTGCATCATAATTTTTTTTTTTGTGTGGGTTTTATGTTTCTCGTCTTTTGGGGATCTCAAATTTCTGCGCATTTTTTTCTTCTTGTGAGTATTCATTGGTATTTAAGGGAACTTTACCGTAAAAAAAAAAAAAAAATCAAAGCATATTAAATCTTTTCGTGTATTTTCATAAGCTGCATCATAAATTTTGTCCCATAATACCAATCACTTATATGAGTGAAGGGAAAATGAGGCAAGGAGTAGAAATATGAAACTTGTTGTTTATTTATTCTTGTACGATAAAGCTCCGATGAATATTTTACAACCAAAGGAAATAAAAAATAAATAAATAAAAATAAAAAATAATAATAACGACATGAATTTAGATTTCCATCGTCACGTTCCAATCAAAACTTTAGCATAAGATGAATCATTAAGTAAGAAACAAATGGATGTGAAATATATACCTAATAAACGAGCATAAGTGGAGGCAATTTCTATTAATTACTGTATTATTAGAGAAAAATACTAATAAATCTGAGTTAATAGTCATTTAATAGTACGTTTACTTGGATGTCTTAATAGCGGAAAGCAATGAGTCGAAATGGTGGATGTATTGATGCATTAATCTCTTCTTCAATATTTTCATGAGGTAACAGACGTTCTAATTTAATTTAATAGACAGTTAATACCATGTCTGCGAGGCTGCTATTAACAGAACACTTCATGCAGTAAGTAATGTTCGCAGCAAACGATTGGGATCTTAATGCCTTCGGTAATTGATCTCTTCACTAGCTTTATGGAGGAGGGATCACTCTAATCATATGTTTGTGAGGCTGCTTTAATAGAACACTTCAAGCAGTAAGCAGTAAAGTGGTTGATGTCTTGATCTCTTGGTGTCTTCAGTAGTTTTATGCAGCAGCAGTCGCCCTAATAGTGAGTTAATAGCATGTTTGTTTGGCTGTTAACCGGACACTTCATGCAGTAAGTAATAGGTGCAGTAACTGGTTGACGTCTAGAGGCATTGACATCTTCAGTAGCTCAGTGCAGAAGCAGTCGCCTTAATAATGAGTCAAGAGTGAGTTAATAGCATGTATCTTTGGCTGTCTTAAGAATACACTTCACACAGTAATACGTGCAGCAAGTGATGTCTTGATGCATTGATGTCTATACTGATGTCTTCTTCAGTAGCTCCATGTAGCAACACTCACCCTAAGATGGATGGACGCGGCGGTGTGTTTGCGAAATAAATCCAGCAAGGAGTTTAATGCTAGATTATTATCATCGGTGAGATTAGCATGACTGGGTGATTTACGGGCCGCGGTGCGCTGTGTATGGAATATTTCAGGGGGCGACGTTTGCACCTACTCGGTATTTCTCTTTATTTATGGGTGCTGGTGGAAATGAAATGGATACTGTTACGTGTGGTGTCAGGGATCAGCTGGTCTGGGAAGATAAGTAGCGAGGTAAGTGATAATTTAGTGACTGTGTGTTTTTTTCGTCTTTTTTCCTCGGTTGGCTTGTGTGTTGTGAAATATTGTGTGTTTTTATATTGTTGTCTTTTTTTTTATCTTGTATTTTGTTTCCTTTCCTGTTATTATGTTTGTTTGTTTAATGATATATTGCTTATTATGCTTTATTTATATTTATGTATCCTCTCTCTCTCTCTCTCTCTCTCTCTCTGCGAGTTTCCTAGTATCTCTTCTTCCTGGTGCTCCTCCCTTGCTTATTTTCCCTCTTCCTCTTCCTCCTCCTCCTCCTCGGCAGGAAACAACTCCCCCTACCGGAAAACTCGACCAAAGTATACAGGAAATTGATCTCATAAGATGGAGGGAAGGAGGGAGGGAAGGAGAAAAGAGAGCGGGAGGGAGGAGGGGAAAAGGGAGAGTGTGAGGAGATGGATGGGAAGAAAAGAGATAATCATGAATGGAGAGAGAGAGAGAGAGAGAGAGAGAGAGAGAGAGAGAGAGAGAGAGAGAGAGAGAGAGAGAGAGAGAGAGAGAGAGAGAGAGAGAAAGAGAGAGAGAGAGAGAGAGGAACACAGTACGTCTCTTGTGACAAAATTTAGCCTGTTACCTCTATTCTCTAATTAAATCCTCTTATACCTTTTTAAATGAGCAGAATTATACGAAAAATATTGAAAAATACGGACAACAACTTCAAGAACCACAACCTTAATCCTTCCTTGTCTGCATTCATCTGTAACTCACAACACTGCACGTCTCTTGTGACTAAACTTACCCTTAACTCTACTCTCCCCATCAGTTAAGCACGCGAGGCAGTGCAAGCTGGAGGACTCTGCATGATCCATAAGATATCTGGCTGATGATACAACCTGTCAGTCAGTCTTCTCGCATATTCATATTCATACTTCTACATACGCTCGGTGGTGCTAAGCAAGTCACCTAATGAGTGTTTCTAATTAAAGTCAATGAATTCACGGTGCGGTGTTGCGCGGAGCGGTTCTAATGAGTGAATTGAAACAGGTCATTAGAGGTAACCTGAGATGAACAGGTAATCGTGCACGAGGCTAATTGAAAATGAGTCTCTCTCTCTCTCTCTCTCTCTCTCTCTCTCTCTCTCTCTCTCTCTCTCTCTCTCTCTCTCTCTCTCTCTCTCTCTTACATACACAAACATATAATTTCAAAAGGGAATAATCATTAGTTGTAGAGCCTAACTTCAAGGGCCTCTCTCTCTCTCTCTCTCTCTCTGTCTCTCTCTCTCTCTCTCTCTCTCTCTCTCTCTCTCTCT
>NC_087180.1:16734114-16736614 GCF_035594125.1 Scylla paramamosain | reverse complement strand
GTTGCAAAAGGTGACTAAATTACTGGAGAGAAACGAAGGACATGAAGTGGGAAGCTACCCAATAAATTTCGTACACCCACCTAAAAAAAAAAGTATCATTATATTTCCTGTTAAATATTTTCTGCTTTTCTTTTTTTCTTTTTCAACTTACACGTGGAGGAAAAGCCAAGACGTTTAGAAATATTATTATTCATGAAAAGAGGAAAGGAAGCACGAGAAAATTCCATGAAAGACGAAAAGGAGAAGGGAGAGAAGGAAATAAAGGAAAGGGAACAGGAGGAGGAGGGAGAAATGACTGGAGGGAAGTAAGGAGAATGGAGGAAAGGTGAAGGAAAGCCAGATGGAGGGAGTGAGGTTAACCTGGAGGGAATGGAGGAGAAATTACTCTGGAGGGAAGAATGGAGAAGAGGCGCAGGAGGAAGGGAGGGAAGGAGTGATGGGTGAGGAAAGGTGTTTGGTGAGGGAGGAAAAGGAGGGGGAGAAGGAAAGGAACCACTAAGGAAACTATAAAAATATCTTAGGATTGAAAAGAAAAAGCTAAGAAAAGAAATGTTGCAGAGGAAAGATTGGAAGAATAAAGGGAAATGTTGAAATAAAAATGACTGGGGTGTTGAAAGTTTTAAAGGATTCATAGAGAGAGAGAGAAAAAAAGAAAAAAAAATAGTCAGACCACTTTTCTTCACGTGTCGCTTTACAATTGGTGTTAATTGTTTTGGTGTGGTGGTTTGGTGGGGAGGATGGGAGCAGGGGGTCGTGTGGCGGTTTGGTGGTGGGGGAGGGACCAAGATGGGGGGAGTTGTTGGGAACAGCCCGAGGAATTGGAGTCCACCTTAATGAGGGGGCCTGGTTACCTGCGGGAAGGGTAATTACCTGGCAGTGGGGGACTACACCTGGTCTGGGGGGCACCGCGCCTGGGGGAGGCGTGCTGGGGGGCGGGGGTAAGTAGAGACATTTCTGGGGAAGACTCACAAAAAGTGGGGCTGGGAGCCGCGGCGCCGCCACGTAAAGCAGGCCGCCCCACCTGCCCTCACCTGCATTTCAATTAGCGCGGCGGCCAGGTGGACTGCCGCACACTCGGCACATATCAGCCATTTTTATTCGCACGGCGGCGGCCAGGCGCTCGCCATGACAAATTTAAATAAAAATCGGTGTGTGGCAGGTGGCCGCTGACAGCATGATTTGGTGCATTATATTTGTCGGTATCAAGCTTTCATTATGGACGCGAGACTCAATCAGCGACACAGCTCTATTACCCGCTGCCGCCGGGCCGCCCAATCCCGGCGGGCAGGGGCGGGGCGACGCGGCGGCGTCAGGGCCTGGTTGGTCGGCCGGGCTGGAGGCGGACCTGGGGCGGGGCCTGTGTCAGTCAGGTGGCGGCGTGCGGGGCGCGGGGAGGAGCCGGCGGGCTGTGGTCTCCGCGAGGGGCGGGAGTCAGTATATAAGCCGGGGAGGCGGTAGTAAGATGTCCGAGTGACAGCCGGCTGTCAGCCCCGCCAGCCAGGACGTGCAGTGTTTGACACGTGAGTCTCCTGACGCGGCAGAGAGGAGCTCCGTCATGGCCCTCGAGCTGGAGCGTCAGCAGCAGGGCGCCCCCGCCCCTGCTCCGGCAACCCCAGCGCCTTCCAGCCCGGCCCTGCCGCCTACGCCTCCCTCGCACGACGCCCGCAGCCCTCCCTCGCCCACACATGAAGCTCGCAGCCCGCCCCTGCCCTCGCCGCGCTCCCCGCTGGAGTCTAAGCTGCCCCTGTCCCCGCCGCCCTTCGCTGCAAGCCCACGCGCGCTTCCCTTCAGCATCGAAAACATCCTGCGGCCAGACTTCGGCGTCACCCGTCTGCCGGAGCGATCCAGCGTCCGCACGCCCGAGCTGCTGCTGCGCACGCCGCCCAAGACCCCAGAGGCGCCCGTGGACCTCAGTCAAAAACCGACGGCGGCCGCGGCGCACAAAGTGGGCGGCAACAAATACCCCGAGAACCCCGAGGCGCTGGCCAACCCCCGCGTGCCCACCGAGGACGGCAACAACTGGCCGGCCTGGGTGTACTGCACACGCTACTCCGACAGACCCTCCTCAGGTGAGTCCCGCGGCGTGTGGCGTGGCGTGTGGCGGTGTGCTGGGTGGTGTTGTGGTGTGTAGCTGTTGTTATAGTGACCTGTGGCGTGCTAGTGAGGCGTAGATCGTGATAGTGCAAGTATTATAGTGTAAATAGAGTAGGATGTGGCTGTGTAACACTGCATAGCGGCTTTGCGGCTGTTGTGGTGTAGGTATACGAGTACATATTTTGTTCATGTCGCGGGGTGTAGCCTGACGAGCTGGGAGGGGATGGGAGACTGTGGGAGGTGCAGAGTAAACACAGCAGACGAGACAGCGATGTAGGTGAAGTGGAAGTGACGGGAAGAGTGCAAGGCTGTGATGGGAGTGAGCGGCGTGTTATGGTTGTGGCGGTGGTGGTGAGAGAAGCTGTCCCATGGTGGTGAGAGGCTGAGTGCCGCTCTCCCTTGCCTC
>NC_087180.1:16726614-16731614 GCF_035594125.1 Scylla paramamosain | reverse complement strand
ATGTTAAAATAATGATATGATATTAATATTGGTATTCTTTCTATTCCTCAGCCAAAGGTGATAAGGGGACAGCTTTAAGTACAGTACGTGACGAATGTTTTTTTAATAGGAATATGTCAATGCACCTCTGTTGTATTTTGGAAGGCAGTGAGTGAGTCGTACATGCTCGTGAAATTATTGTACGTATGATATTAAAAGCCAAATGGTATGAAATCTAATAACGACTACTACTATTCCTACTACTACTACTACTACTTCTACTATCACTATTATTATTATTATTATTATTATTATTATTATTATTATTATTATTATTATTATTATTATTATTATTAATATTACTATTGGTACTGCCACTGATATCAACAAAATATTATTCACACTATTTTATTCTCTACTCTATTTTGTCATCCTAGTTTGTCCGTCTGTCTGTATGACCGTCTAATTGCATCTGTCTTTGTCTGTCTGTCTGTCTGTGTCTTTGTTGCGCTCGCACACACACACACACACACACACACACACACACACACACACACACACTCTCTCTCTCTCTCTCTCTCTCTCTCTCTCTCTCTCTCTCTCTCTCTCTCTCTCTCTCTCTCCTACACAAGCAGAACGCGAAAGCCAATTTTCTAGACGATTTGACCCACCCTGTAGCGCTCCTCTCCCTCCTTCTCCCTCCCTCACCCCCGGCCCCCTCTTCACCCCTCCGTCACACCACTCCCTTAAAAGAACATTCTAACCAATATTACGTTCCGGATTAAGCCTAAAAGGACGGTGGGGGAAGTTTGAGCATTTAGATTCGTTCATTATGGGAAGACAGCGACGAAAACAATGATGATGATGATGGTGGTGATGATAGTAGTAGTAGTAGTAGTAGTAGTAGTAGTAGTAGTCGTGGTAGTGGTAGTAGTAGTAGTAGTAGTAGTAGTAGCAGTAGCAGTAGTGGTAATTCAAAGTTCTTAACAAAACTAACTTAAAGAAAAATATTAGATATGTTAAGAAAATAATTGACGATAGTTAAAAGAAAACGTAAAATTCATAGAGAAACGCGTTCAGAGAGAGAGAGAGAGAGAGAGAGAGAGAGAGAGAGAGAGAGAGAGAGAGAGAGAGAGAGAGAGAGCCAGGAGTCCTCCAAAATAAGGTGGCGAATCTTGTTTCCATTGAAATTCTTCGCGGCTCACGCAGTCAATTACACTTTTCTTTCGAGTGGCTGAACTCCGGGGGGCGAAAGGGGGCGGCGGAGGGGGCTCTGAGGAAGGCGGGGACGGGGGGAATCAAGAGGGTGAGGAAGGTTACCAAAAAATAATGTTTACAAATAGCTGTTTCCGGGAAGTTATTTTAAGTGTGATTCTTCTTCTTCTTTTTTTTTTATGTATATATATTCTTTTTTTCTTTAGTGTAATTTCTTGATATGGTTTATTTGTATTGATGAGTTTGTTAGAGGGTTCCTGTTGTTGTTTTGGTTATCTATCTTTCGTATGGTTCTTTCTTTGGTTTGTTTGTTTGTTTGTGTTCATCATTCTGTGCGGCGAACGACTTTTGTGTGTTATTTTGATACGCAGCATGAATAAATAATAGTAATTTCTCTATATGTAAAAGCAAATAATATTCATGTTTTTTTTTTTTTTTTTGTTAAGTTTGTTTCGTTATTTATTTATTTTTTGTTCATATTTTGTCAGTAGAAAAGGTTACTTACACAAATACATGAATTTATACACAAATACATGACTACACAGCACAGAAATACATATAAATATATAAAAAAAAAAAATACCCAAATACAAATACACAAAACAGACTATAAATCTTCCTTTCACACACACACACACACACACACACACACACACACACACACACACACACACACAAAAAATAAATAAATAAACAAATAAATAAAGAAAAGTGAACCTCGAACCGTATCTTCGAAGCAAAATTTTTCGATTCAACTTAAAAAAAATGAACAGAAAATTTAGTTAGATTAATTTACGGACGAAGTTAAAGGTAAAAAAAAATAAATAAATTCGGATACGGTTGGACACACGTTAATTGGGGCGCTGATTGAGATTCCCTCCACTTTTGTTATGTAGAGTAGCACCTTTTCCCTCCCCCTCTCTCTCTCTCTCTCTCTCTCTCTCTCTCTCTCTCTCTCTCTCTCTCTCTCTCTCTCCTTCCGACCGTTCCCTTTCTAGCGTATACATTTCTCTCTCCGTCACATTCACTGTATTTGTTTAATTTTTTTTTATCATTTATATTGTCTCCTCAGCTTGTCTTTCTTCATCAGCAATTTCTCGCTTTTCATTATTATTTTCCCACCGATGTCATTATTTTCCTCATCATTTCCACGTCTTCTTAATGATTTCTGTGTCAACTTTTCTTTTTTCTCCTTTTTTTTTTCATCCTTTTCTTCTTCCTTCCTGCGTGACTTCTCAGTTCTCCACTTGTACTGTTTTGTGTTTTCCGTCTCCCTTATCACTGGAGTTTATCTGTTACATCCTTCACTTCCTCTCCTTTTCATCACATTCCACGCCATTGCAGGGGAGAGGGAGGAAGAGAGAGAGGGAGAGAGAGAGGGAGAGGGAGAGGGAGGGAGAGAAAGGAATACAATAAGGAAGCTATTGTCACTTGTTTTCAGGAATTCTCTCTCTCTCTCTCTCTCTCTCTCTCTCTCTCTCTCTCTCTCTCTCTCTCTCTCTCTCTCTCTCTCTCTCTCAATTTGTAATCTTACTACCTTGCATTTAGAGTGGATGTGTGTGTGTGTGTGTGTGTGTGTGTGTGTGTGTGTGTGTGAACGAGAATACTGAATTTAAATACATACATTAGCTTATATATTAATTCAAGATTGCAGAAATGAAGCAGAAAAAAATCACTACCAGTCTCTCTCTCTCTCTCTCTCTCTCTCTCTCTCTCTCTCTCTCTCTCTCTCTCTCTCTCTCTCTCTCTCTCTCTCTCTCTCTCTCTCTCTCTCTCTCTCAGTCATTATCCTCCCTTCGCCTCGCCCCAATTATCCTTGCTTATTGCCTGTTTATCCAATTATCAGCCTCGCCTCTATATCTTAAGTCTTTCGTTCCAAATGGCGCGTAATTGTTTGCCCTCAGTAAATACAGGGAGTGTGTTTCCTCTATTCCTTATATTATCATTAAATTACCTGATTCCCTCCTACTCGCGGCCCAATTAACCCGTGTTTTATATCAGGGAAGCACGATGCCCCGTGATGGCTAGGTTTATAGAGTCTCGGGATCTGATTGGCTGAGATGCGTGATGCTTTCTTCCTCCTCGTTCTCTGATTGGTGGTTTGTTCGTGATGTTTGGGAATTATTCTTGCTCGTCATTGGTCGATATCTAACTGCTGAGGTTTCTATGGAGGAAATAATGAGGGGGTAGTTAATGGGGGAGAGAGAGAGACAGAGAGAGAGTGTGTGTATGAGAGAGAGAGAGAGAGAGAGAGAGAGAGAGAGAGAGAGAGAGAGAGAGAGAGAGAGAGAGAGAGAGAGAGAGAGAGAGTTTATGTAATCAAGCAGTAACACAGATTTCATGACGTGGAATTCTCTCTCTCTCTCTCTCTCTCTCTCTCTCTCTCTCTCTCTCTCTCTCTCTCTCTCTCTCTCTCTCTCTCTCTCTCTCTCTCTCTCTCTCTCTCTCTCTCTCTCTCTCAGTCCCCTCAAATTCTCCCCTTCTCTCCTTCTAGTCATATTTTCTAATTACTTTGTTGCTTACTTTCTCTCTCTCTCTCTCTCTCTCTCTCTCTCTCTCTCTCTCTCTCTCTCTCTCTCTCTCTCTCTCTCTCTCTCTCTCTCTCTCTCGCTTCAGTACACAGTGATATGAGGTTCAAGGGGGTGAGGGGAAGAAACGGGAGGTGAGGGGAGGGATGGTGTGACCCTTGATTAAAACCGACTGTTAAGGGGCGTAGTAGGGAGAGGAAAGAGGAAGGGAGGGAGAGAAGGGAGGGAAAGAGGGAGGGAAGGAGGGAGGTACAGTCTACCACCCTCAATAAAGCACATGTTTCCACTGGTAATAAACAGAGGGAGGGAGAGAATGGGGGGAGAGATAGGGAGATGCAGTGGGGGAGGGAGGGAGAGATGATGGGAAGAGGGAAAGAGGGGAGGAAGGAGGGAAAGGAGGGAGAATGTAGGAAAGAGGTGAGGTTTAGATAAGTAGATGAAAAGGAAGGATGAATAAAGGAAGGCAAGAAGAAGAAAGGAAAAGAAAGACAAATGAAGAAATGGAGAAAAAGGAAAGTAAACGAGAAATTATTCTTGTATTTTCTTCGTTAATTTCTTCTTTCATCTTCTTCCTTATTCTGTCTCTTCCCTTCCCCCTTCCTTTATTTTTTGTCTTTATCATTACGTTGCTAATCTCACTTTTCTCTCATCCCCCTTCTTTCATCTAATTACTCTTCCATTCCTACCTTATCCCCTTACTTCTTTCTTCAATTTCATCCTTTTTATATTTTCCCCCCTCCTCTTCCTCCTCTTTCATTCCATCTACACTTACTTCATTACCGGTCTTTTCCTCCTCCTCTTCCTGCCTCTTCCTTCTTCCCTTTCTGTATTTTCTCTCATGATTTCCTTCTCTTCCCCTTCCATATCTTTCTCTTCACACTTGTCATTCCTTTCATTTTTTTTTATCGTATTTACTTCCTGTTAGCTTTTCCTCCTCCTCTGCTTCCATCTCTTCCTCTTCTCACTCATCATTCCTTTCATTCATTTTATTTTATCCTATAGTTTCCTGATTTTCCTCCTCGTCTCCCTCCTCGTTCTCCTCCCCTCCCCTCTCAACAGGTGTGCATGTTACCTTCCCACCACTAATGAGTCACCTGGCGGCAGTAATAACTCACACATTTCTGATTCATAACGAGACCAACAAAATACTGACTAATATTTATCAAGTATTTAATTTTTCAATATGTAGATGATTAGTATTTCTCATAATTAGTTTTTCCCTGACACTTATAAAGTCGTACACACACACACACACACATAGAGACACACACACGTACA
>NC_087180.1:16701614-16721614 GCF_035594125.1 Scylla paramamosain | reverse complement strand
ATTAGCCCTTAATTTTTACCTCAGTCAATCCGTTACGTTTCCGAGAGACACGACGCGGCGCAGTTGGGTAGTTCGCAGTTCACCGCCCGGCTCGTGTCTCGTGTGCTGTACATAGTGTATATTACGGATCTATAGTATTCATACGATGTATATAAATATCATGTTTTAAATTATTTATATGTCTGTGTCGTCCAATAAATAATGACTTTTTCTTTAAATACTGGTTTTGTATCCCTCTTGTGTGTGTGTGTGTGTGTGTGTGTGTGTGTGTGTGTGTGTGTGTGTGTGTGTGTGTTGCCTTATAAAAGAAAGGGGTTTGTGTGCTTGTGTTACCTTATAAAAAAAAGGGTTTGTGTGTGTGTGTGTTTGTGTTACCTTATAAAAGAAAGGGTTTGTGTGTGTGTGTTTGTGTTACATTATAAAAGAAAGGGTTTGTATGTGTGTGTGTGTGTCTGTGTTACCTTATAAATGAAGGGGATTGTGTGTGTGTTTGTGTTATCTTATAAAAGAAAGGGTTTGTGTGTGTGTGTGTGTGTGTGTTTGTGTTACCTTATAAAAGAAAGGGTTTGTGTGTGTGTGTGTGTTTGTGTTACCTTATAAAAGAAAGGATTTGTGTGCTTGTGTTACCTTATAAAAGAAAGGGTTTGTATGTTTGTGAGTGTTACCTTATAAAAGAAAGGGTTTGTGTGCTTGTGTTACCTTATAAAAAGAAAGGGTTTGTGTGCTTGTGTTACCTTATAAAAGAAAGGGTTTGTATGTTTGTGTATGTGTTACCTTATAAAAGAAAGGGTTTGTGTGTTTGTGTTACCTTATAAAAGAAAGGGTTTGTTGTTATGTTGCTTTCTTTTACAAGGATTATTAAACAAAACAAGGACGTGACTAATATTGACAGGAATATATTAGAATCTCCATCACGTTTTCTGAAGGGTTTTATTACTGTGTGTGTGTGTGTGTGTGTGTGTGTGTGTGTGTGTGTGTGTGTGTGAACTAACAAGGCTACTGTTACTGTATCAATATCAGCGTGTGAATATAAAATCTTACTACCACTCAGTCAGATTTACATATTTTCTTTTTTTTTACTCTTGTGAACAGCTAAAGTTGTGTTTGCTGCGAAAATATACTTGTTTGTATTCCGTCAAATCCTGACTGATATAATAATAAAAGTAATAATAATAATAATAATAATAATAATAATAATAATAATAATAATAATAATAATGAGATGCACCCTGCACTTAAAATTGACAAGGGCACTTTTGCAAAAAAAAAAAAACTCTAAATTTCGTATCAAAGGCTGGACTGTCATAATTTGTTTTCATATTCATAGAAAGGAAAAAAAAAAAGATAAAATATTATTCTTTTTAAATATGTGAAGCGACCGCCGTTTCATGAAGGCCGAAGGAGGGAGAAAGAGAGAGAGAGAGAGAGAGAGAGAGAGAGAGAGAGAGAGAGAGAGAGAGAGAGAGAGAGAGAGAGAGAGAGAGAGAGAGAGAGAGAGAGAGAGAGACGAATAGGAAAAGAAAAAAAATAACGAATAAGAAAGTGAAGACAGCAGAGGACACGAAAAAAAAAGAAAAACAAAATAACCCACAGGAAAGTATCAAGCAAGGAAAAAGAACAAAGAAAACAGTAAAAAAATAAAGAAAAGGGAAAGATAAAGTAAACAAAAATAAATACACAGAAAGGGAAAGGAAAACCACAACACAATATAAAGAGAAAGAAAAAAAAAAGAAGAAAACAGAAGGAAAACAAGTAAAAAAACGACAGATCCCAGTCATTGATTTATAGATTGGAAGGAAAGACCTGATATTCTGTTCTTTAAATATTACAACACCTCAACAAGACGCAAGACAAATCACCGCCAAGCAACACCGACGTGAAAGGGACAGACAGACGCGGTAGTGACAGTAAGACGAGGGAGCAATAAGGGCCAATAAGACATGCCAGCAACATTAAGTCATGGAAGTAACAGAAAGACGTGAAAATGAGTGAGGGTTGGAAATAAAAGTAAATAGAAGTAATAGATAGATATTTAAGTGATAGTGAGGATTAGAAGTAACAGTACACGCATAAGTAATAGCAATAACAGTAAATCATAGAGGTAACAGTAAGATCCAAAAGCAACGGTAAGATACAGAGCCAAGGTAAGATAGAGGTAACAGTAAGATATAATGCTAAAAATAAGACATGAAAGTAACAGTGAAAAATGAAGACAGCAGCAAGGTACAGGAGTAACAATGACACTACCACGTAAAAGTAACAGAGAACCATCGGACAAGTCAAAAATAAATAAGTAAAATCAATAAATCAATAAAGACAAAAGACATCACACATTCAATTGGTAGTATTCAGCAAACATATCACCTGTTTAACTATTCTAGGAACACAGACAACACAACATTCCTTCTACCACCCACTTCATACACCTTTCGTTATCCTACATGAAACACACACACACACACACACACAAACCTACGTTAGAGGTCAATGAAACTTAACCCGCTATTGACACAAGCTAGCGGTACCTTCTAATATACCCTGCCTTTACCCTGACGGTGCGTGAGGGGCTCTGACAGGCTGGTGACGAAGTGCTAACGCGTGGTGGGAAGAGGCGAGGCAGGGAGAAGTGGTGGGTGGTTTCTAAGCCATCACCACGAGAGGGTAACACAAGGAAGGTCTGGGCCGCACGTCACAAGCCGTTTGATTTGTGGGGCTTAAATATGGCTGGGGAAAGTTACGGCAAGCTCAATGTGGGTAAATAAAGGTCGGGTGGACATGAAAAAAATAAGAAAATAAAAAAAAAGCCCAGTTTTCTTTTTTTTTGTTATCATTATTTATTCTACTCGGGTTCCTAGGAAATGATGAGGATGAAGGACGGGGAATGTGAGACGTGTTACGGTTCTCATGGTTATTATGGATGTTTAGACGAGGAGGTAAAGAGCAGCGCTTGTACGTAAAAGACAACACGCCACTACAATTTCACGAGTGAGCCAAAGGTACAAGGGAGAAAAAACACACATACACACACACACACACACACACACAGATCAAAGGTGAGAAAGTAAATAATGAAAAAAAAAGTGCAAAGGGGAAAAAATGTAGGAAAACAAGATTACATGAAAAATGGTGAGAAATGCTTGAATAAAGTTGAATTTGATGAATAAACTGAGGGACTACAAGACAGAATAATTACGTAAAAGACTAAAAAACTAAGGCGAGAATGTAAATAATGAAAGAAAAATGCAAAAAAAAAAAAAACGTAAAATGAAAAAAAAATAGAAAAAAAGTTTGTCAAGAGTAAATTTTATCAATAAACCAAGCTGTAAGAAGACAGACTGATAACAAGAAAACAAAGAGAAAAAAAAAGAAAAGAATGTATATAATTTTAAAAAATCTACAAGAGAAAAAAATAAAAGGAAAAAAATCAGTGATAAAGTAAAAAAATAACAAAAAGGGAGATTAATTTTTCTTCCTATATACGAAATTAAAGAACGTGAATTACTGACAGCCAAAGAGGAAGAATATGTGTCTGATTTTGAGAGGGGAAAAGCCGCCCCGTGGTAACCCAAGGGGCGGGGCGGGGCGGGGCGGAGAGGGAAGGAGATAAATGAGGCGACATGAACGAAATGGCCACGTGTGTGTGTATATGTGTGTGTGTGTGGTGCAGCTAAATGTACACCCACCCAACCACACGCACACACACACACACACACACGCACATATACACACACACATACACACATAAAAACAAAAAACAAAAAAAAATCTAGATACATAAAAAAAAAAACATGCAAACGTAAAAAAATAAAAGAAAACTCCCCAACATCACGAAGTTACATAACACAAAAGGATAAAGAAAAGAAAAAAATCAGAATACATAACTAAAAAAAAAAAAAAAAAAAAATGGGCAAAAGAAGGAAGAGGAGGAGGAGGAGCAGGAGGCGGAGGAGGAGGAGGAGGAGGGACAAAAACAACCACAACACCTGAGCAAAAGAGCAAAACCGTATGCTTCACCCAAGGTCTTCACGGCCATCTGTTTCTCAATCGCGGGCGGTAAACGGCTCGGTGTGTGCGACAGGCGGAGGAGGCATGATAGAAGTTAAGTTGTTGTGGGCCGAGTAACGCGAGGATACAGTGAATCTCCCGGTGCTTCCAGTGACAATAGTAGAGGAGGAGGAGGAGGAGGAGGAGGAGTTTTGGGAGAGAGGAGAATAGGAGAATGACAGCAACAAAGAGGGAAATGTGCATCTTTTTTGTGTTGTTTATTCTCTTCTTTTCTTCCTTCTCCTTCCTCTTGCCTTCTTTCTTTCCTTCTCTTGGACTGGGAGTGAATAAATACGAACGAGAGGAATGGAGAAGAGAGAACAACAACTGAAGGATGTGTACAAATCAGGTAATAGAGATAAATAAGAGAAAAGTGAGTGAATGAATGAATCAGCCAGTACTAAAAAGAGAGTCAAGAATGAATGAATAAATAAATTAAAAGCTCCATAAAAAAAAATCAATGCATAGACGGGAAATCGAACAAAACTGCAACAAATATGAATGAATGAATGACAGAGAGAAAACGCGGCTGACTTAGCGTGAGTGAGTGAGTGAGTGAGTGGATGCATGTGTGCGTGAGTAAGTCAGTGAGTCAGCAAATGAGAGAGTGATCGATCAAAAGCATTACCGCAGAAGAGAGTGAGGTGGGTATCAAAATCCGTGAGTGAGGAGTGAAAGAATGATGGAGTGAGTGAGGGAGGGACTTTGTACTGTAGGTGAGAATGAGGAAGTGAGAGGGTGGGTGAGTGAGTGAGTGATGTAGGAGTAGCGTGCAGCGTCCCCCCCTCTCCCCTCTCCCCACCACGGCCGATAACGCCAAAATTGACAGAGCGGCACGGGTGGGGAGAGAGGGAGAGGAGGAGGGTGAAAGAGAGGAAGAGGGGGAAGGAAAGGGTGAATGGGGACGCAAAAGGGAGTAGGGAGGGAGGAAAGGGGTGATAGTGACGAATTAAATGTAAAGAATGATTATAAATTGATAAAACAAAGGAAAAACGAGTAAAAGGAGAAGAGGGGAATGGAAAAAAGGGAATAACAGAGAACAGAAGAGGACAGTTTGAAAGGAATGGAAGAAGAAGAAAGGAAAGAGAGATAAAAAGTAGAAAAGACCAATTAAAAAGAAGAGAATGTGGAAGAGCAACAGAAGTGAAAGAAGACTTAGGTGAAACAATGAAAATGAAATAAAAGATAGTAGAGAAAACGGTAGAGATTAAAAAGGAAAAGGAAAGAAAGAAGACACTAGAAGTAAAAAAAAAAAAAAGAAAGCAGCAGACTAAGAGAAGATGCAGGAAGACGAAAAAGAAAGAGACAGAATGATAAAAGAGAAAGTAGAAATAGATAAAAAAAAAAGGGCAAAAGGGAAGATTAGTGATGAAAACAGATGCATAGGGAGAAAGTAGCAAGATTCCTCCCCTTCCTCCCTTTCTAATTTTTCTACAATATTTTCTCCCTTAAATTCCTCCTCCTCCCGCCTCGTAATGCCACTCACGCTTCACGTCTTCCTGTCTACACCGTGAAAATGTGGATCTGTCAACATTACAGCGTGACGAAGACTCATGTGCGTGATTAATGCGTGTGCGTGTGCGTGTGTGTGTGTGTGTGTGTGTGTGTGTGTGTGTGTGTGTGTGTGTGTGTGTGTGCTTTACCAATAGGTCATCTCCTGTGTTTCACCTCTTTCTATCTTTCTCCGTGTCCTCCTTCTCTTCTCTATCCTCCATCTTCTCTTTCCTAAATCTTTCCTCACTTTCCAGACTCCCCTTCCATCAAACGCTCCCATTTCCTTAACTTCCTCAGCCTCCCGAACCTTCCCTTCTCCAAGCCCCCCTTCCCTTTCCCCTTAAAACCCTCCCTTTATGGCTCCCTCTCGTCTCTCACAACAGTTACTTGAAGAAGGAGGAGGAGGAGGAGGAAGAGAAAGAGTAAGGAGGGAGGAGGGTCACTGGCGTCCTAACTCACATAGGCAGATTTATTCACACCTTATTAGTAAAGGCACCAATAAAGAACACAACAATAATAATGACGATAAAGCCACTTCGATATACTGCTGCTGTGTTGGTGTTTCCTCGCAGTATATTGTGTTGCATAATCTCACTACATTATCTCGTATATATATTCCCTGTTGTCTTGCCAGCATTCTAAAGAACACACTCGCACACTCGCACACACACACACACACTAGTATCCTTAGCAAGCGTCTCGACATATTCGTGTACAAGACAAGGGTGAAAAATCTCAAAAATTAATCAACTCGGTCTTTTTTCTCACTCATGTATCTTTCTCACTTTTTTTTTTTTTTCCTCCCAAGATTCATGCGCGTGCAAGCCAAATATTGCATGACGGGCGGCGGGTGGGTAAGTCAGTGCATGATGGTCGCGGATACAGAAGACATGCAATGGGGGTCGTGTTTCTCTTCCTATAGGTAACAACGAGGGGTCCTAATACGGTTCACGGGCAGCGCATCTTGACAACCCTGCCTTGCCTCTCTCTTCAGTCCCTTGCCTTCCTTCGTCTTATCTCTAAACGTAACAACTGCCTCTGTCCCCTCTCCCCACTAGCTCTCCCTCCCCTAGTCCCCCTTCCTCTCTCTCTCTGTCTCTCCCCGTTGTAACTAACAGATCACTTCCCTCCTTCGCTGAGAGATAAGCAAGGAGACAGAATAAATATTACACCTTCGTCAGACTGAGTGAGTAGGCAGCAGATCTTCTCTTTACCTTATGATGCTTGGCCTGCGCACTGCCGTCACACCTTCACCCGTTTTCTTTTAAGACTTCTCGTCACTATACCTTCTCGAGTCACGTTTTCGTCTTATAACGCTTCTGTGACTTACTGTACCATGAAAACACAATAGGAAATGATACTTGAGTGATCTGCTGGCGGTGTGAGAAAGGGAAACGCAAGGATCTAATGTACATTTTCTGAAACACTTCTGCGCCGCACTTCAGCAATTCAAAACGCTCCATTTGAAGTGACACGGATTTTTAAGGCTGTTTTTGCGGTTCTAGTGACAGATAAACAAGAATTCTACATTATTAACGGAAGAAACACTCTCGAAAACCCGGGAATTCATCTCTGTGGCCTTTGAAAATAGTGGTGGAGAAAGAGGGAAGCGTTTCTGAATACGGGCCACTGAGAGAAGGGAGTCACGTGATAGTTTTGAAGTCTATGCAATGACAGACAGAGATGAAGTACTGTTAGAAGGCTTGAGCATAGCATGGAACGTGGAAGCTCAGTAAGGGACAGGTGGGAGACAGGAAGCCTTATTTAGTATTGTACGTAACTAACTGAAGGTTGGAAAGGTTTGTGTAGGTGTGTTGGTGTTTTTGTTGTGGTGTTGTGGTGGTGGAGGTGGTGATGGATGTGTGCTAGTAGGGCTGTAGTGGTGGTGGAAGTGATACTGGTGTTGTGGTGGTGATGGGAGTCTTGTGGTGTTGTGAATGGTGTTGTGGTGATGCTGGTGTTGTTATAATGGTGATCTTTCTCTTAGTGTTGCGTTTATTGATGACTATAGTATGATATATATAGTGTTATGTTTTATGATGTTCTGTAATGTCTTTGCGTTTTGAAATTGAGTGCGTCTAGTTCATCACTGATTATGAGCTGTGTCCCTTTATGTAAATCGTGAAAATAATAATAACAATAATAATAAAAATCTCTTACCTTCATTATAACACAAAAAAAAAAAACCTTAACATCACCACACAAACAAACCCAACTCCAAAGGGCACAACACAACCGCAAGCCAGGTAAACAAACACACAAGGCAACCACAACAGTTAAGACGCAGCGTATCGGAGCACAGGTAACCGAGAGAAGACAAGAGAAAAGAACCCTGAAAAGACCCTTACCTTCTTCACCTTTACCTTGCTCCTTCGCGTCCCTTCCCCTGGCGGCTCCCTGCAGGTTCCGCCAATTGCTTTATTACGTGAAAAGCCAACGAAGCGTTCAATAAAGCGATTAAGAGTGACTTTATTAGGGACGGTGACGATTACGAAGTGGTCAGCCGTCGTGTCCTGATTATTGAACCTGAGATGGTCGAGGAGGTACAGAGATCAGGGGGTGAGGGGGTGAGGGGAAGGGGGAGGAAGGGAAGGAGCTGGAAGTGGCTGGATGGCCTGGGAGGGCGTGGCAGGGACTGAAAGAAAGAATATGAAGGTGCAACAAAGGAAGAGTGAGGGGCTTAGTAGAGAGAAAGAGAGAGAGAGAGAGAGAGAGAGAGAGAGAGAGAGAGAGAGAGAGAGAGAGAGAGAGAGAGAGAGAGAGACGCTACATGACACTCCAAAAAAAGACATTAATATGAATAACAGCGAGTGTGAGAAATTTTAATTCAATATCATGAAAAAGGTAAAAAAAAAAAAAATAAATAATGTATTGATTAGAATAAAGGTGTAACGCCCCCCCCTCTCTCTCTTTCAATGTCACTAAGAGGACATAGGGGAGCGAACCGGCCACTCACCAAGGATATGGACAATGTAAACAGGCCACTCAGTAAGCATAACAACACTCACCTGCTTCCATCATTCTTGCATTAAAGAATCAAATAAATGTGCGAGAATATTTCGTGTTAGTTGAATCATAAAGGAATATGAGGAGATATTCTATAATTAATAATGATGATGAAATGTTGAACGGATAGTCTCTCTCTCTCTCTCTCTCTCTCTCTCTCTCTCTCTCTCTCTCTCTCTCTCTCTCTCTCTCTCTCTCTCTCTCTCTCTCTCTTTCCCACGCACATGTAAACAGAGACTAAGAATTATAACATTATTAACCTCTCACGCACGTACAGACTACCTTACCATTGTGTGTGTGTGTGTGTATGTGTGTGTGTGTGTGTGTGTGTGTCTGTGTGTGAGAGAGAGACCAGATACATACAGGAGTCGTCTGCACTCTCCCAAACTCTCCCTTCCTCTCCCATACCTTTAACCTCTCCCCTTCCCCCTTCCCTCTCTCTTTTCCTTTTTATCTCCCCCGTTCTCCCTCTCTCCCTGCTTCCTTTATCTCCTCCCTCTCTTTTATCTCTTATTTCTTCTCTCTGACCTTCCTCTCCCCTTACTTTTACTCTCCTTCTTCCTGTTTTTGTCTCTTTTTCTCATTTATCTCTACATTTGTTTTATATTTGTTTATACATGAGATTGTTTTTTTTTTTTTGAGACTTTCTATAGTTATTAATAAACATTTTCACACACACACACACACACACACACACACACACACACACACACACACACACACACACACACATGCGAGAGTGAATAATAAGTGTGTTTCAGGTAACCTATAACATTTGTAGTGTAGTGCAGAGAGAGAGAGAGAGAGAGAGAGAGAGAGAGAGAGAGAGAGAGAGAGAGAGAGAGAGAGAGAGAGAGAGAGAGAGAGAGAGAGAGAGAATTATCATCATTATCATCATCATCATTAACAACAATAAATCAGTGCATGTACAAGAAAAGGAATGAATAAATAAATAAATAAACACCTTAACAAATGAATAAAAAAAAAAATTGAACTAAGGCCACACTCACCACAAGCTGCTCGCCTAACGTTGGTCTGTGTCCTCCCCACGCCGTTCATGAAGACACTGACCCTGAAAGAAGGAAGGAAAGTGACTGACGGCGAGGTGAAGGTGCAGAGAAAGTGTCAACATTATATTCTATTAAGTATTACTCGTTCATTAATGTAAGACAGTTTTTTTATCTATCAACAACAAAACTGGAGGAAAAAAAGGCTCATTGAATGTACCGGTCCGTTAAGAAGACATTCTGAGAGAAGGTCAAAGCTTATATTAAGTATTTTACAGGTTGTTGTTCTCATTATCATTATATTTATTTAAAGAGAGGTTTAAATAGAAAAAAAAAAAGTCCATTGCAATTACCAGTCCTTTAATTAAGAAGACAGTCTGGTAGTAGGTCAAAATTATATTAAGTATCTTGTAGGTTATTTTCAGCATTATCATTATATTCATTAAAAGAAAAGAAGAAGAAAAAAAAAAGTCCATTGAAATTACCAGTCCCTTAAGAAGACAGTCTGAAAGGAATCCAAAGTTACATGAAGGAGACTGTTAGCATTATCATTTTATTTATTACCATTATCATTACTGTTACTCCCTCAGGTTGTTCCTTCCTAAACACCCTCCCGCCGGCCACCCCGTAAATCAGGTTTCCATCACAGGTGTCGGCGAGGTGCTAATGAGGCGTCTCCCAGGTGACTTATGGCCACATTAGGCGGGTCCCGTGTGTCGCGTGAAGCATGGCCCGCCACTACACCTGTCCGCCGCCCTCTGTCACACCTGTCGCTACACACACCTGCCTCTGTGTTACACCTCCTGCCTCTAGTTACTCTTTTATCTAACGCCTTTTTAAGCATGTGTTTGTTCGTGTGTATGTCAGTTTGTTTGTGATGAATCGAGGACACAGACATAGATGGACAACTGAATAGCCACACAGCCCCCCACCCCCAACACACACACACACACACACACACACACACACACACACACACACACACACACACACGCACACGTACATTCACACCACCCCCTTGATAAATCACTCTGCACTCGCTATAAAAAAAAAAATAAAATAACTGAGTCACCTAATCCTTTACAAACTACACTTTTACAACACCTTATCCTGCACCTTATACTAATCTTCCTGTATACCCCCTTCCACCTCCTCCTACCCTCACCCCCTTCCTTATTCCACTGTTTAATGCTCCTCCCTATTCCACTTCCCCCCGCCATGACACAGCGGGACTCGCCCAGCACAGCAATATTCATGGTTATGGCCTCAGTAATGGGCTGTGAAGGGGTAATTACAGAACCTCTCGTAGTAATTGCATTCCATAAGGAGTTAACAAGGCCGGTGATCGTAATGTGACAGCGCAAGGAGATAAAGGTTACAGTTCGGTTACATTTCGTTGTTTCCTGTTGCAGTGTTTGTTACGAGTGCGATAGTCTTGGTATTCTCTTGCCCTCCTTCCTTTTCTTCTTTCTTTCTTTTCTTTTTTCTTGTGTTCTTCCTTCTTTTCTTTCTCTCGTTCTTTATTTTTGTTGATTATGGTCTTTTTTTTATTTTCTTTCCTTTCTTTTTTTTTCTGAGCTGTTAATTTTTTTCATGTTTGTTGTTTTTTTGCTATTCTCTCGTCCTTCCTTTTTCTTCTTTCCTTCTTTCTTTGTGGCAGTCATACTTTTCTTTTTCTGCCTTTCTTCCTTCCATCCTTTCTTCCTGCTTTTTTTTATTTTTCCTTATGCTTTTTCCCTCTCCGGTGGTTGTGCTCTTTTTTCCTTCCTTCCTGCCTTCTTTCCTCCTTTCTGTGCTGTAATTTTTTTTGTTCTTCCTCCTTTATTGTAATTTCCTCTATTTTTTGGCAAATTTTTCCCTCGCATTCTTGTTCTGTAATAATATGCATTGTTTGAATTATAAGAAGATCGTTTATGTTATCTAATAAATGTTAAATAGAGAAAAGAAACTAGAAAAACACTGGATATTATAATTTTCATGTATACAATTTTCTATCCCCCCCCTCTCTCTCTCTCTCTCTCTCTCTCTCTCTCTCTCTCTCTCTCCTCTCTCTCTCTCTCTCTCTCTCTCTCTCTCTCTCTCGTGCGGTGGATAATTCATTAATAACTTTTACATTATAATCTTTCTGTAAAGAATATCGCATTTTCCCCTCAAAACTCACCGATTTCAAGCCCCAAACTCGGTATTTAGCGCAAGAGTAATGGGCTTCTCCACTTAAAGATTCATCCAAGAATCTCCAAATTTCTACCACAAAAATTCGTATTTGGTTCAAGACGAGAAATATTTCCCCCGTTCATTACTCGTCTCTTTCTCTTAAAATAATTAGGAAACGTGCCACAAAGCTTGAATCTTACGTAATGCGGCGCGGGTGTGTAATTAGCCCGGACAGGTGAGTGACTGACTCAACACCTGGGCAGGAAGACCCCCCAAATCTTCTCCTCCTCCGCGGGTCACAAGAGGTCCTGGGAGGTGCGGTTCCTCAAGGTCGCCTCTTGGGTCCTTTGCAATTTGTCTCGTTTTGTTATGGTTTCGTTTTCTTCGTGTTACGGTTCCGGTTCTTGAGGGTCTGTTTGTGAGTTTGCGGTCGTTGATTTGGTTCGGTTCAGTTCGGTTAGGTTCGGTTAGTTTAAGTTAGATTTAGCTCGGTTCGGTTTTGTTCGGCTTCATAGGGTTGAATATTTTGTGATGATTTGTCTTTTCTTTACTCTTTGTGTAATCTTGTTGGAGTTTATCGTGACTGTATTTTGAATCTTTTAATCTTCCCTAAGTATTTTTGGTTCAGTTTGTTATTTTGTGTCTAATATTCTTTGGTTGTAAAGTTGAAAGCCTTTAGTTAAAATCCTACGCATCTTATTTACAAACCTTCATTATTTTTATACATTCTGATCCTGTATCTTAGTTTTATTGAGTTTATTCACTATGATCATTATTTTTATTTAAGTTTGTGGATCCACATAAACGGATAGGGTGTGTGTGTGTGTGTGTGTGTGTGTGTGTGTGTGTGTGTGTGTGTGTGTGTGTGTGTGTGTGTGTGTGTGTGTATCTGTTTGTCACTTTGTCTAGATGCCTATCATTCTCTCTCTCTCTCTCTCTCTCTCTCTCTCTCTCTCTCTCTCTCTCTCTCTCTCTCTCTCTCTCTCTCTCTCTCTCTCTCTCTCTCTCTCTCTCTCTCTAACTTCCTCCATCTCTAACCTCCTCCACTCTCTATTTCCTTCCACCTCCCTCTCTTTCTAACACCATCCCTCCCACACTCACCCTCCCTGCCCCCAGCTCGTCCATCAGTCTGTGTGCGAGTTCCTGCCTGCATCTGTGTATAAGGAAAGACTTGAGTGAACACATATGTAATCGTGCGCTACATAACACGCCTATATGTATTCCTTCTTGTACTTCCGAGCGCACGTCGTTGCAAATCCTTCCAATTCCGTATGCACATCCACACACACAGGGGGTGCGCATGTGCGTGTGTGTAACCGTGTATGCATAAAACCCAGCGGGGAGGGTGTATGTATGTATGTACGTGCGCGTGTGTGTGTGTCTGTGTGTCTGTTTGTGTGTATGTGTGTGTGTATGTATTCTCATCCGTGTAAATGCGTATGTATATGTTCAATTTTACGCGCGGAGAGAATTACCAAAGGAAAAGATGGGGCGGAGCGTCGCTTTCTTAAGTAAACACCCATAAAACAATTTAGATTACATTTAGCCTTCATTTCTATGCAGGAAGCGAGGGAGGGTCGGGCAATATGGCGACGCGGGGGCCCACCTTGTCGCAATAAAAGAATGGATTGGTAAATGTGGTGGTGGTGGTGGTGGTGGTGGTGAAGGTAGTGGTGGTGAGGGTGTGAGGTGTTGAGTTTTCTTGTTTTCTGTTTTTTTTTTTTTCTGTGTGTGTGTGTGTGTGCGTTGGTGGTGGTGGTGGTGGTGGTGGTGGTGGTAGTATTATTGTTGTTTGTAGTAGTGGTGATAATGATTGTGGTTTATGTTCTCCTGCTCCTCTTGCTCTTCCTCCTCTTCTTATTACCACTAGTACAAAACACCCCATCAATGACCTTAACATCTCACCAAAGAAATCACAGGTGTGCGAACTGAGATGTAGAACTGATGAATATATGAACGAAAAAGTTGGAAATCAGACAAAAACATACAAAAAAACTTTAAATGTATATGCGAGTGAATGGATGGGTTGGCAGATGGTTGGATGGGTGGATAGGTGGGTGAGTTCAGGTGTGGGTCAGCTACAGGTGTGGGTGGGCTGGCAGGTGCTGGCATGTGAGGAATCTTACCTGTGATGACAAGAGTACAAACCCGTGTCTTCTCTTTATCCATCTAATGGCATTCTTGGCCAGGAGGGGGCGGTGGCGGGCAGCGTGGGGGGGGGGGGGAAGGGACGGAAGGGAGGGAGCAAAAGGAGTAGGGAGGAAATGGAGGCTCCGGGAGGTAAAGGTGAGGAGGAATGGAGGGGGTAAAGGGTGATTGTTAAGGGGAAAGAGAATGGAGGGATTCATATACGAGTATTAGGACACTGAGAGAGAGAGAGAGAGAGAGAGAGAGAGAGAGAGAGAGAGAGAGAGAGAGAGAGAGAGAGAGAGAGAGAGAGAGAGAGAGAGAGAGAGAGAGAGAGAGATAGAGAGAGAGAGAGAGAGAGAGAGAGAGAGAGAGAGAGGAGAAAACGGATGTGAATTTTACCTGTATTTTAAATTTTGATGTGATTATTTTTTACTGGTGATTGGTGACTGGTGACTGGCAAGGCAAGGGAGGCGGTGTATGGTGTCACAAGCGGCACAGTGATGGTGATCCTAACACGATACTCAGTCACCTCAATCACACACATTACCTTCGTGCCTTTGCTTATTAAACGACAAATGAGGTTTCACTGACCCGCTGCACATCACTGACACCACCCACCACACCCATTCACACCCATCCACACAAACCCCGCCCTTCCCTTCTCACTTTACAATGCACGACAAGCGGATCCGATGATTAACTAGGAACGATTTAAAGACGAAAGCTTCACCCCTCGCTGCCATATTGCTCGCTACGCCTTCGGAAACTGAGAGACTCCGCCGATTTCCCCCACTCACTCATCTCCTGAAGCGCTGCGTGGCCCTGTTACTCTTGCCGCACCTCGCTGGAGTGTTACGTGACAAATCGTCCAGTTAGAGGAATCTATTTTGCGTGACCTCAACTTTACCTGACACCACGATTTTGATACGGGAAGTTAGTTTTGGCGGAGGTTTCCCCTTTGATGCACATGGCTGGGAACTGCTGAGGAGGAGAGGGTTAGAGGAGGAGAAGGAGGAGGAGGAGTCGAGGCGCAATAAAGAAGCGAAACTAACCCGCCGTGAGAGCCGCGAACACCGTCTTGCAGTGATAAAGAGTAAAGATCTCCTTCAGTGCCTTCGCTCTGAGGGCCTGGCGGTGCTTGCAAGGCTCTTCATAGCGACCATCTCAGTTAGTTATTGACGCGGGGTAGTGTTGCAGCAGCCAGGCACTACTCTCCCTCTCTCTCTCTCTTCCTCTCTTCTTCTCTTATTCCCTCCTGCCTTCCTCCTCTCCTCGCCTCTCTTCCTCCGACACGCCCCTGCAAAGAGACACGAATTTACGGGGGCTGTGGTGCAGGTGCGGAAAAGTTTATTGAGGCGACAACGTGCGTCCGGGTTATGTTCAAGGAGGAGGAGGAGGAGGAGGAGGAGGAGGAGGAGGAGGAGAAGGAGGAGGCTGTGGAAGCGATTTCAGCTCAAAGGAAAGGTATATGTAGTTAGATTCACTTTTAAGATAGTTCCCGTTCAGTGCTTGTGTGTGTGTGTGTGTGTGTGTGTGTGTGTGTGTGTGTGTGTGTGTGTGTGTGTGTGTGTGTGTGGTGGCGAAATGTAAACAGCACATTATGGCGCAACGTGATTAATTTCAACGCCACTTGTGTAGTAGTTGTTTTTATTTTCTAATCTGTAAATAATGGCGCTCATAAACATCGCCAGGCTCGGGAGTTTTCTTTATTTAAATGCAGGACAAGAAACGACGCTGCTGCCTCGGAGGACATTAACTTTTTCTCTTCTTTTCTTTCCTCCGTTCTTTTTTGTATCTATTAATCCATTATGCTATTGTTGTAATCCGGGAATATAACAGTCTCTCCTGACACTCACGTAATTATACTTCCACGCAACATAAATACGTGTGGAACTCATTCTCGCTCCCCAACACACACACACACACACACACACAAACACACCAACTACCCCACTCCTCTCTCTCTCCAACACATACACACAGACACAGAGAAGCAGGTTCATCTATACCCATAAACCTACCACCCACGAGAACACTTTCACTCCCGCCAGATAGAATAAAAACCCACGTCAACACCAGGAAATATAAAAATCCATAAAAGCGAGGCAGGCAGGGAAGGAGAAAGAGAGAGAAAGAGAGACGGAGAGAGAGAGAGAGAGAAGGGCCGGACGGGAAAGGCGGCACAGAGACCGGGCCGTGTAGCGCCGGTTTACGTCTAACAATAAGGCAGGAGATAAATGTGAGGTATTCTACACTTCCAAAGCACAACGCGATCTGAGATACGATGCGTTTCCTCAACTCCTCCTCTCCCTAAACGTCGGTAACTCTACCCGCCTCTGGAAACAAGAAATTTATGTCGCCTGGGATCCTGTTTCTATAAGGCACTGGATCAGACGCAATCATTTCACCCTAATCCACTCTTGTCTAGAACCGGAGCAGGCGACGGGAGGCAGCTGGAGAAGGAGGACGAGAGGAAGAAAGGAATAGAATAAAGAGGAGGTGATGGGTGCAAATGAGACGAGTAAGAAAGGGGTGCAGAAGAGAATGAGAGGGAAAATGGGAGGAAAATGAAATGAGGAGGAAGGGGGAAGAGAGAGGAAGGAATTGGAGGAGAAAGAATGGCAGAAAATGAAACGAGAAGGAAGGAGAAGGGAGGGGAAGAGAAGGAACTGGAGAAAGGTTAGTGGGAGGGAAGATAAAGGAAGGGGAAGGTAAGGCAAAGGAAGGAGAGAGAAAAAGAAGATGAGAAGAGGAGAATGAGGTAAAAAAAGAGGGACGAAAAAAAGGAACCAAAAGATATACAGATAATAGCAAGAAAAGAAGAAAATGGAGGTAAGGAGGAAAAAAAAAGAAAAGCGAAGAGAAAGAGTGGCAGGAAAGAATAAAACCGGGAAAATAGAATAAAAGAAAAAGAAAAAGATAATAAGTAAAGATAAATTCCCTTTTCCTTTCTTTTTCTTACTTTCTTTCCTAATCTTATTTATCAGTAGCTTGGAAAATACGCGAAAGTGGCTCAGCTAATTTAGCCTTACAATCTCTCTCTCTCTCTCTCTCTCTCTCTCTCTCTCTCTCTCTCTCTCTCTCTCTCTCTCTCTCTCTCTCTCTCTCCACGCGCCAAGGCCAAAACGAGGTAATGACAGGTCGAAAATCCTGAAATATCTTCATGCAAACGACTCTTGCTTCCTAATTCTCATTGGCCATATTTCTGATTACACCATCTACTGGCCATGTTAACGAGAAGATCGCATGTGACCTCCTCCTCCTCCTCTTCCTCTTCCTACTCCTCCTCCTCCTCCGGGACCCACAGGAGGCCGCCTTCCAGTGGTGCAATTTGGTTTAATTTCAGGCTCTGATTTTATTCTGATTTAGAGGACGGCGCTGTCAGGACGGCCGCTCGTTGACAGTTCGCTTGTTTTAGTCTATGAGTAATTGGTGGGTTTGTCTGGGCTTCCTTCGTCTTGTTTAGCGCCTTAATCCTTCTTCTTCTTCTTCTTCTTCTTCTTCTCGTTTTTGTTCTTCTTCTTCTCGTTTTTGTTTTCTTCTTCTCTCTATTTTACTTTTCTTCTTATTCTTGTTGTTTTTGGTCTTGTTCTCGTTCTTCCACGTCCTCGGGTTTTCTTTTTCTCCTTGTTCTTCTTATTATTGTCCTCCTCTTCGTTGTCCTTTTTCTTCTTGTACTTTTCTTCTAGTTCTTCTTCGTATTCGGATTTCCTTCGTCTTCTTTATCAGCTTAATCCTCCTTCTTCTTCTTCTTCTTCTTTCTTACTTTCCTCTTTATTACCCTTCTTCTTATTCTCCATATTCTTGTTCGTGAGTTATGGTTCTTGTTTTTGTGCTTTATATTTGTTTTTGAGTAATTTTTGGTTTAACTATCTCTCTCTCTCTCTCTCTCTCTCTCTCTCTCTCTCTCTCTCTCTCTCTCTCTCTCTCTCTCTCTCTGCTGCAGCACCTCATCTTATCTCGTTTTCTATTTGTTTTCCCAATATTTTGCGTTTTCCTCCGTTTTCTCTCTTTTCTTGAGGACCTTAACCTCCTCCTCTTCCTCCCCCTCCTCCTCCTCATTATCTTTTTTTTTCTTCCTCTCCCTTTCATCAGTCTTCCCTTTAGCACTTTACATCACCCCTCCTCCTCCTCCTCTTCCTCTTCCTTCTCATTATCCTGCCTTGTCCTCCATTGCCTGTCTCAAAGTTGCTTATTTAACCATTTTCATCTTTTCCTTTTCTTCTTTTCTTCTCTCCTGTGTGATTTAAATTTTCGTGCCTCTCGTGTCACGGTGTCCTTTCTCTCCTCCCTCTTCGCACTTCATAGGAGGAAAGAGAATGACTGACTCCTCGCCGCTGTGTTTGTCTCCTTCTCTTTGATCGTCGGGGCTCACTGGATTACTCTACGACTCTACGAGCGTCCTGCGGCGATAGTTCTCTTGGATGTGGCAGTATTTCGTGTTTCGTTTGATCTTTTTCCCCACGAGTCTGTCAGTCCACGGGCTTTCCTTTCATTACTTCCTGCTTGTGTCATCTTTCTGCAGTATTGTTTTTATATATGTTTTTTTTTTTTTTCTGGTTCATCTGGTATTGCTTCATTTCTCTCTCTCTCTCTCTCTCTCTCTCTCTCTCTCTCTCTCTCTCTCTCTCTCTCTCTCTCTCTCTCTCTCTTCGTTTTGTCCTTATTTTAATTTGCAAAGCCGAAAAGTTGTCATTTTATTATTTGTACATTTGTTTATTTATATATTCATTTATCATGGCTCTTTACATAATGACAAACAAACAGACAGACAGAGAGACAAACACACACACACGCACATAAAAACACACACACAGACAGGCATTACCTCAAAAATAACTCCATAAAACACGCAAGTCGCCCCTTGAAGCAGCGATTATGACGTGTTTACCTCTAAATAGAAAACGGGAACCCTCAAGATAATCTGCAAGACAGGGAATTCCCGCCCGGTAAACCTCCCCATTATTAAGGTTTTAGTATTAATGGATGCCAATGGTCTGCAGAGGTGAAGGGGTGAAGATAATGGCGGTGAGCTTAAGGGTGTAAAATTTTCCTCCTCATAAAGAAGAAAATGGGTCGTAAAGTTTCTGTATTTTGACTCTTGTGAGGGAAGAGAGGAGAGAGAAGAGGAGGAAGAGGATGAAAAAGAAGAGGAGGAAGAAGACGAGGAGGAAAAGGATAAAGAAGATGAGGAGAAACGATTAAGTTTTCTGTATTTTGACTCCTGTGTAAGGGAAGAGAGGAGAGAGAAGAGGAAGAGAAGGAAGGGGAAGATGAGGAGGAGAAGGACGGGACACACACACTTACATACAGACAATAAAGAAATTAAATAAAACTAAAATCAACAACAACAACAACAACAACAATAAAACAAGGAATCAAACAAAAACAAACAAAAACACCCACAAATTCCCATAACTTCCCTTCTCCCTCTCCCTCTCTCTCTCTCTCTCTCTCTCTCTCTCTCTCTCTCTCTCTCTCTCTCTCTCTCTCTCTCTCTCTCTCTCTCTCTCTCTCACCCGTCACCCCGTCACCATTGCTCACTCCATCAACATCCTCGTCAGGCCGGCGGTCGGAAGGAGGCAAGGGCGACACACACTAGGCAGTCAGGTGGCCGCGGGAGGCGAGGATCTAAGTGACTTTAATCTCCAGATGGAACGGATGAGACACCAGCTGCGGCAGAGGAGGAGGAGAGGAGGAGGAGGAGGAGGAGGAGGAGGAGGAGGAGGAGGAGGAGGAGGAGGAGGAGGATGTGGCGGAGGTCAGGCAGAGTAAGGGAAGTGAAAGACGGATGTGATTTTTTTAAAGGGTAAAGAAAATTAAGGTTTGTATTGTAAAGTTTGTTGGGAAATGAGGATATGAGAGAGAGAGAGAGAGAGAGAGAGAGAGAGAGAGAGAGAGAGAGAGAGAGAGAGAGAGAGAGAGAGAGAGAGAGAGAGAGAGAAGAGAAGAGAAGAGAATTTCCTCATTTCTCATAATATCTCTTTTATCTCATCTTTCCTCCATCACTCTTCCCCTCTCTCTCTCTCTCTCTCTCTCTCTCTCTCTCTCTCTCTCTCTCTCTCTCTGGGGGCGTCAATAATGGAGGCGGCGCGGCGGCAGTCAGTAACAGTAATATGGCTCACACTTGTAGCTCGAGTGTCAGTTATTACAGTGACTCACCTA
>NC_087180.1:16684114-16696614 GCF_035594125.1 Scylla paramamosain | reverse complement strand
ATTAAAAGCAATCTCATTTTACCTGCATAAATATTAGCTGTAAATATTACTCCTTTCAAATATCAGTACCAAATGATAAATATATAAATATGAGCTGGAGTAAACAAAAGTATAATAAAATCAAATCAAACGAGGATATAGTTTCAGTCATGCAGGTCACTACCACACACACACACACACACACACACACACACACACACACACACACACACACAAATATATTAATGATAATCTTACAAAATATCCACAGATCTCTATTCATTCTTTTCCATCTCTATCATTCTCTCCTCCTCCTCCTCTACTCCTTCTTCTGTCGCTTCCTTTGTCATTCTTTTCTATTCACAAAATCGATGCACCGAGAGAGAGAGAGAGAGAGAGAGAGAGAGAGAGAGAGAGAGAGAGAGAGAGAGAGAGAGAGAGAGAGAGAGAGAGAGAGAGAGAGAGAGAGAGAGAAAAAAATAATCTCTCTCACAGTATCGTCCGGGAGATTAATGTCTTACCTGTCTCAAGCAAGTCATTTGTCCTCCATTATTATACCTGAGCTCATCCGTCATCCTCGTCCGCCTCTCTCATTCCCCCTCTCCCTCTCCTCTCACTCCCCACTCTCCCTTGCTACTCTGCTTCTCCTACTAGTCCGTGCTCTCTTCCTTTCTTGTTCTGTCTTCACTTTTTCTCTCCTCTTATTATTTTTCTTCTTTCTCTCACTCTTCTCCTTTTCTCTCCTGTTCCAGTTTGCCTCCTTTATTAACTCCCATTCTTGGTTTATCTATATCTCTCTCTTCTTCTATATTTTTACCTAGTCTTTCTTTTCTAACTCTCCTTCTCTTGTTTACCTTCCTTAACTATTTCTCCTCCTTTCCCATCCTCTATCTACACACGTCTCTGCTCCAGCCTTCCTTTACTTACCTCCTCTCTCTCTCTCTCTCTTCCTCTTTTGCTCTCCTCCTCTCTCTCTCTCTCCCTTTACTTATCTCTCCCCTCCCTCCTCCCCTCTCAGCCCCGCAGCGCTGCCTCCCTAAAATACCTGGAATAATAAGAGCGAGGCGTCACTAATGTTGCTTCTGACGCTCACACCTCGCAGAGAGCTCGATAACCAGCTTGAGTTTATACCCGGGAAGGGGAGGAGGAGGAGCAGCGGCAGGGGGAGGAAGAGGAGGTAGTGGTTTGCGGTGAGAGGTGTGGTAGAAAAAGAGCAAGGAGGAGCAGGAGGAGGAGGAGGAGGAGGAGGAGGAGGAGGAGGAGGAGGAGGAGGAGGAGGAGGAAGAAGAGGAGGAGGATCCAAGCGTTGTGTCCGTGCGGTATTTTGTCATTGGTTGTGGTTTTGTTTGTGCCTAGCGCGAGACAGCGGGCGGAAGACGGTGGGTCGCTGCTGCCGCGCCGCCTCCTCCTCCTCCGCCGCCGCCGCCGCCGCCGCCGCTCAATAAGAGACTCAGCCATACGTGCAAAAATATTGATTAGCGTCTGTAATTGGCTCCCGGCGGCCCAGGTGTGAAGTAAGGCGGCCGCTGATTGGCGGAGAACGCGTCTGCGCCTCCTGGGCCGCCGCCGCCACCAGTAAGTGCGGAAAAATCTGATGCGCCCTCAAATTTCTCTCTGATTTCCTCCTGTCCAACGCGGGCGGCGCAGGAGGAGCCGCCATGAATTTTAAGAGGATATTATCGCCGCTGTTACTCCACGGCGTCAAAATGGTGGAGCGTGGCGCTGACGGGCGGTGTCCTCCTGGGGTGGGACACCGGGACACCGGGGCTTTGCGTGTCCCCGGTGGCCTCGCGTGTCCGCGCCTCGTCACGTCCTGGCCGCGTCACGAGAGCACGTGGTGCCCCGCGAGGCCCAGGTGGCCTGGGCGGGGGCGTCACCTGTCTATTTGTCAACGTACTGTGCTGCTAATGCTCTCTCTCTGTCTGCCTACCCCACCCCCCTTTCTCTCTCTCTCTCTCTCTCTCTCTCTCTCTCTCTCTCTCTCTCTCTCTCTCTCTCTCTCTCTTACACACATGAGGAAATCCAGCCCATCTCTTAAAACAACAACTGCAACAGAACAAACCCAACAGCAACACCAGCACACACCACTTAGAGACGAGAGAGAGAGAGAGAGAGAGAGAGAGAGAGAGAGAGAGAGAGAGAGAGAGAGAGAGAGAGAGAGAGAGAGAGAGAAACACCTCGGCAACAAGAACAGGAGAAACAGAGATAGAAAATGACACAAACCAAACTCACCACCACCACCACCACCACCACCAGTACCTAACCTAAGCGACACCTGAGCTCTCGCGGGGGATCGAATGCAATAAAGTGGCGGGGAGTTGGGAGTTACGGGCGGCCAGTATGTTAATACGAGGCGGTATATACCAGTGGGCGGATGTATGAGTGGCGCTATTTCAGTTCCGGGTGTTAAGGGCGAGGAGCAAAGGAGGAGGACAGGAGGAGGACAGGAGGAATAAGTCTCGCCAAAGTGAACATTAGCAGCGGCCCGTTCTCGCCCCTTCCGCAGGTAATACGTTAAGGTTAATTAGAGTAGGCGACCTTGAGTTATACCTGCGTCTCCTCCTCCTCCTCCTCTCGCTCCTCCTCCTCCTCCTCCTCCTGTTGCCGAGTTATGACGTGGAAGAGGAAAGGGAATGTGCAAGTAGTGATTGGAAGGGAAATTAAGTTTTGTTGAGTGGTGTAACGAGTAAGGTTTGGAAGACGTGATGGACTGTGTGACTGTGTGTGTGTGTGTGTGTGTGTGTGTGTGTGTGTGTGACTTGGGATTTGCGAGATGGGAGTAAAAGAAGATTATTTTCAGAGAGAGAGAGAGAGAGAGAGAGAGAGAGAGGTACGGAAACAGACAGAGAATATGTATAAAAGATAGATACCTAGATAGATAAATAAATAGATAAATAAATGAATAAATAAATAAACAGCGCTTCCATCATATAACTTAATTTAAAATAATGATCGAGAGGAATGATTTAATCAGTCTCATTAATTCTAACTAATTAGATGGAATATATAATTGGTGTTTTTATTATTGGCGTTCATGGCAGCTTGGAGGGGACACAGTATAGAGAGGACGGGATAAAAAAAAAAAAAAGAATAAGGATAAGCGTCTCGAAATTACAATCCTTTATTTTCAGAGCTACTGGAAATTTGGCCCCAGTTACCTAAGAGAAGCACTAGCCGGGGGATCGAACCGTGAAAGAGACAACACAGACAAGTTCTTTACCAGTGAGCCATAATGGTCACTAGACTTACTACATTAATTGTTTTCTTCTTTCCTCAATTTTTTCTTTCTTTTAATCTGTCTGGCATATTTATCTATTTTTTTTTATCTATTTATTGTTGTTTTATATGTAGTTACCCTCTCTCTCTCTCTCTCTCTCTCTCTCTCTCTCTCTCTCTCTCTCTCTCTCTCTCAAGTACCCAATACAAAACCATTACAGACTACTTGAAAAAAGAAAGTGCTATTAGAAGATCAAAAAGTGCTCCAGTCTGACTAATTGACGAGCAGGTCTATGAAGTATTCTCCCAGCTAATAGAATAGTGTAGGTACGTTTGACTCACAGGTAATGCAGCTCTCTCTCTCTCTCTCTCTCTCTCTCTCTCTCTCTCTCTCTCTCTGTCAGTTTGTTTGTTAGTTAGTTTGTTTGTCTGTTCGTTTGTTAATTCGTCAGTCAGTTAATTAGTTAGTTAGGTAGGTAGGTGGTTAGTTGGTGAGTTTGTTTGTGTGTGTGTGTGTGTGTGTGTGTGTGTGTGTGTGTGTGTGTGTGTGTGTACCCATTCTGACCGCCTCTCGTGGTACAAATATACAAACAAACAAGTACAAACAAGAAAAGAAGCGAACAACTAGACAACACATCAAGGAATCCCAAACACCAACACAACAACGTGGCCCAAGCAACTCAAGAGCCTAGAAACAACACAGGAACTTCCCCCAAAGCGAGAAGCAACACTGAAGTCTCCCCAGAGTCGTGTTGTGAGATTTAAGTGACCATTGATACCTTGGCGTGGAAGAAAACGAAAGACAGGGAGATGGATGGCGCGGCAGAAGGGAAGAGAGGAGAGTGCAGAGACGTGTAGAGACAGGAATGGTTACTGCTGGTGTGAAAATAGGAAAGTAATAGAAAATAAGAGTAAGGCTAAGCGAATGACTTTTTTTTTCTTTTTTGTTGTTGTTTTTCTCTTTAACTAGTAAATAAAGATGTACTGAATTAGTGAGATGCGTTTGGTGGGAAAGAATGTCACGTAAAGCTACTTATTTTTTTTGCGTAGAGAATTGCATTACTTGTCTAGTTTATTTTCCTGTTTGTCTTCGTAAATTAACTCTTTCTATACTGCTCTTTTTCTTCATACTATTCATTTTTTTTTTTGTGGGGTAGACATTCAGTTATTTATACACAAACTTCATTTTCTTACTCTTTCCTGCTCTTTTCTTTATACACCCACGACTACTTCGTATTTCAAACATCTGGCAAGGCATTTTTCTCGTAACTTTCTTTCCTAACGCTTCACAAAATGCCTCAGGATTGAAGAAGGATAAATGTAGACAGAAAAAGAAAAAAAGAGAAAAAAGGAAAAGAAAATCTTCAGAAGACCTCTTAGTTGTCGTAATTTCTGCTCATAACCCATCCTAAGTTATCTCCTCTTCCTGTAATAGACAAAAAAAAAAAAAAAATAATAATAAATAAATAAATAAATAAATAAAGTGCTGAAAAAAGAAAATACTAAAAGAAAAAAAAACAGTGGAGAACAAATTTCTTTTACTCTTTTTAAGCCCTCGAGTCTTTGTTTCATATAAAAAAGGACACAAAAGAAACAAAAATTATAATACTGAAAAAAAAACACATAGACCAAATTTTCCTACATTTTCCAACCCTTAAGTCTTTGTTCCGTCTAAAAAAAGAGACAGAAAAGCCAAAAAAAATAAAATAAATAAATAAATAAAAATAAAAATAAATAATAAAAAAAATAAACAGATAAAAGGTAATAAGAAAAAAATAATAATAAAATGAGGACGTAAAAAAAGACCCTTGAGGAACACCTAGTTCGAGAAGCCACCTGGCGGAGGTCTATAAAGTCACCTGGTAGGACGTTCCTTACTTCGACGCAGCTCCTTAGAGATTTCACTCGCTCGTTTTCTCGCACTAAATCTCTCAGAGGGAATAAAACAGATAACGCGGGTCAAGGGACAGTTGTTAGACGCGATAAGTGGGCTGCGGGAGGCGTGGTGGTTGTGTTGGTGGTGGTGGTAATGGTGGTGATGGCAGGGGCGGGGAAGGGGATGGTAGGGGTAATGGTGGGAATGGGATGACTGGATGGAGGGAGTTATTTCTATTAGTGAGGGGCCTGAAGGAGTTAGAGGAAGGTACGAGAGTAATGGTGGTGGTGATGGTGGTGGTGGTGATGATGGTGGTGGTCCCGTGGTCGAGTTAGTGTGGTAATGGTGGCGGCGATGGTGGTGTGTCTATCAAATGGGTAAGGGTAATGATTTTTTTTGCGCAAGAAGAAAAAAGTGAAGGAAAAAGTAGGGATAACAATAGTAGTAGTAGTAGTAGTAATAGTAGTAGTAAAAGTAATATCATACGAATAAAAGATAGATCTTACAAAAACACTGGAACATCACGAACCACATTACAGACAATTACAACGACAACAAACAGCAGCACACCCTCCACTTCTTCTTAGGCACCTTAGCTACACACGTCAACACCAACAAGCAGAAAACATCAGTAAATTTTGCAATGGTATCACGAGGATTTCCATAAACGTCGAGAGGAATTAATTACAGGTGATATTACAGGTGCTAATATCAAGTACATGCCGTGACCTGTACAGTATAATGTGTATGTGAGAGTTAAGGGCGTTACTCGATGATGTAACTTAATAAACACAAGAATATATGAAAATAGGAAAAACTTGACTGTGATAGGCCATGTTGACTCCTCTCTTTGACTTCTTTTTTTTTTTTTGCTTTTATCAAGGACATCACTAGATATCACAGAAAACTTTTGTGGGCTAATCTTGTGAGAGTTCGCATTGTTTATATTATGTCTTAAAACAACAGAGAACAGAGAGAGAGAGAGAGAGAGAGAGAGAGAGAGAGAGAGAGAGAGAGAGAGAGAGAGAGAGAGAGAGAGAGAGAGAGAAACTGAGACTCGCATCTGATCATCAAAATTCTCCTCTGTCTTTGCGGCCAGACACTGACTTCGAAAACATGAACTCGAAGGAGGAAAATGGGAAAAAAGAAAATAGAAAACTTGACGCTAACCTGACATTTGGACGTGTTTCAGGTGCGCAGGTTTATGGCGCAAGATTACTTTAATGAGGGACACTAGGCCGCGCAACACACGAGGTCCTAGAGGCGAAAATAGGCGGCGGTGAAAAGTGAAGAAGGAAAAGTGAACGAGTAGTAGTAGTAGTAGTAGTAATAGGTTGGGAGGGACAAGGATGAGCATTTACGAGGAGGAGAGGAGGAGGAGGAAGAGGAGGAGGAGGAGGAGGAGAAAGGAGGAAAAGTGTGACATCAGCATTACTTAAGGACAGAAATGGTTTTGCAATAAGAGAGAGAGAGAGAGAGAGAGAGAGAGAGAGAGAGAGAGAGAGAGAGAGAGAGAGAGAGAGAGAGAGAGAGAGAGAGAGAGAGAGATGCATACATACAGACAGACAGAATAAATAAAAGAGTAATATAAAGTAGATTCCCAGAAGGAGAGGAAGAAAAAGAAACGAGATAAAAAAAAAAGGACAGAATAAAAGAAAAAAGATAAACATACACACTAAAGAGGAAAGAATCACATAAACAAACAGAAACAAACAATGAGAGAGAGAGAGAGAGAGAGAGAGAGAGAGAGAGAGAGAGAGAGAGAGAGAGAGAGAGAGAGAGAGAGAGAGACAAGACACCGAGAACAGCAAGCCGGCCGGTGGAGCGAGAGGGAGACAGGACTGAGAGAGAGAGCGAGGGAGGGAGAGGGAGGGAGGAAGAGAGAGAGCGGGCGGGAGCGAGAGTGAGAGGAGGGAGAGGAAGGCTGTGTGGGTGGTCTCTGCTTGGGTGAGTGATGAATAGTGTGATAATTGTCGGTAATCACGCCACGGAACAAGGGCGTAACACACTGGTAAGAGAACACGTCGCTCTCACCCTTCGGACGCAGTGTATAAGGTTGAGAGTACAGTGGAGGGCAGTGGAGGGGATAAGAGCTGAGTCTGGCGATCAATGTTGCAGGGCATATTGAAGAAAACCCTATCAACGAAGGGGATAATTTAATAATAACCTTTGAAGTGAAAATTTGCTAACACCGCTAACTCGTCTCTACATCCTTCCTGTCTCCTCTTCTGCCACTTCTTACTCTTCTCCTCCTCCTCCTCCTCCTCCTCGTCTGTCCTCTGCCGCCGCCTCTTCCTCCTGTACCTCCTCATCAGTTATTTTTTTTTTTTTATCCTTCCTCTTCCTCCTCCTCCCCGCCTGTACTCCCTCCTCCTCTTAGGTTTTATTGGGTAGTAATGACTCTCTTCCTCTCCTGTTCTTCTCTCCGATTAACGCTTCGTACATTATATCATCACAATCATCACAGTCATCATAAGCTATTGATCGCACCACCACCATCACCACTACACCCACAACAAACACAACCTCTACAACAACTACCACCATCACCACCACAACTACAGCAAACATAGCAACTACTACTACCACCACCACACCACCACCACCGCCACCACCACCGCAATCTAATGACCACAACAGAAACAACGAACGAAATGTATAAATCTATTACCATTCCGATATGATCATGACCCCTCCGCCGCCCTGCCCTGCCATCCACGCCCTTACGCCCCCTGCCACTAAGGGCGCCATTGCCTTCCTTCGGTCCCTCCTCGATGCGACCCTCCGGCGCCGCTAAATTCACCCTAATACACGGATACCTAAGGGTGGTTTTCCAGATTGTGTGTGTTGTGTTCTCTACTTACCCCCCGTGAACAGGACAGTACATTAATTGAATATTAGAACTGGTTGACATTAGTCTGAGCTGCCCTCCTCCTCCTCCTCCTCCTCCTCCTCCTGGTCCGGTCCCTTCATCCTTCTTCCGTCCCTGCCTCACCCCCCTCCTCCATCCGTACTCGCATTCTTCGCCAGCCAAGTTTATTACTGGCTACTTTTCTTCCTACCGGACGCCCAACCGGACTGGAGTTTTGTTCCGGCCGCCCTAACCGGATCCGGACTGTACTCGTGTTCTGAGGTGTTGGTTTGCCCGATACGTGATAAGATGTGGTTTTGTTGGTTTTTTGTACGGTTTTGTGTTTCTCGTCCGGTTCTGTTGCGGTTATCTGGATTGATGTTCCCTTATCCTGAATTTGTATGATATGAAACTGATCCGGATGTTTTACGAAAATAAGGCGGAAATAAGCAAGTTTTTTAAGGTAAATCGGAAAATGCGTCTGAAAAGCTCCCATGATAATTAAATAAAATACGGAAATGCAAGAAATAAATGTAGAAGGAGTAAATCTCATTAAAAAAGAACAATAAACATGTGTCCTAAAAAAAAAATACAAAGGGAAGAGAAATAGAGCGAGGAAAAAAATAAAACAAAAAGGAAGAAAAGAAAACTGAAATCATACAAAACTGAAGCAAAACCACAAGAAAATAAAAAAAAAAGAAAAAACACACAAACCAGACAACTTAAAAACCTTCCAGTGAAAAAAAAAAAGAAATAATAAAAAAATCTAAATATAACAAAATAAAAAAAAATAAATAAAATAAAAATCACAGTTCTATGAAAAATCACATCAATTAGACATCAATGGACGGAGCATGACAGGGGCGAGCCGAGTAACTCCCCTAGTGAGCCGAATAGAGCGAGGGCGGCCCGAAGTCTCCCGCGTCGGTACATTAAATGACTGCACGCTTGTTACCATTCTAAGGGAGACAATAAAACAATAATAATCCTTTTTGGTTCACGCTGGTAGACAGATTCCTCTCTCTCTCTCTCTCTCTCTCTCTCTCTGACCACCTCGTCCTCCTCCTCCTCCTCCTCCTCCTACAGCTCCTCCTCTTTTCCTCCTTCGTTGTCTTCTTTCCCTTTCGCTTAATTATCTCTTCCTCTTCTGATTTCCATCCGTTCACTTCAGTTCATATTTTCCTAGCCAGTTTATTTTTTTTTCATTATTTTTTTCCTTCTCTGTTTTCCCTCTTTTTTTTCTTTGAAGCTCTATGCTGCAACTTCCATTCTCTCTCTCTCTCTCTCTCTCTCTCTCTCTCTCTCTCTGTACAGTAGTTTATTTTTTCCGTTACCTATTTCTCTCTCTCTCTCTCTCTCTCTCTCTCTCTCTCTGTACAGTAGTTTATTTTTTCCGTTACCTATCTCTCTCTCTCTCTCTCTCTCTCTCTCTCTCTCTCTCTCTCTCTCTCTCTCTATTATCTTTCCTTCATCTTAAGGTTATTCTTATTTGTTCAGCTTTTTTTCCTATCCTTCATTCAACGTACGAAAGAATGATAATGACAACAACAACATAGGAAGCACATGTTCCTTCTGTCAGTTTAAATTTGGCAGTGTATAATTTTGAGTTATTTTTTTGGTTTTGCCTTTCTTGGTAACCTTCCGGGAGTAAATTTTTGTATATATGACGTGATTGTTGTTATTATCGCTATTATTATTATTATTATTATTATTATTATTATTATTATTATTATTATTATTATTATTATTATTATTGTTATTATCATTAATAGTAGTAGTAGTAGTAGTAGTAGTAATAGTAGTAGTAGTAATTCCTTGAAAGAGAAAGAGAGAGAGAGAGAGAGAGAGAGAGAGAGAGAGAGAGAGAGAGAGAGAGAGAGAGAGAGAGAGAGAGAGAGAGAGAGAGAGAATCAATCAGCCATCCAAACGAAACAAACAAACAGGCAAACAGACTGCCAACCAACAAGACAGACAGATTGACAGACACACAGACAGACAAACATAATCTATAAAGAATCAGCTCAGCCTTGACCTCGTTCCTGAGCGTGTCAAATCCCTCAAACCCGTGATCTGGCGTGTGACCTGGGCAAATTTCACGGGTCAGGGCGTCACACTGACCTGTCTGTCTAACCAAGAGTGACCCTCGCCCCTCCACAGGCCCCTCTGACCTTGCTTGACCCATAAATTTCACGCGGGGTCAATATTGTGACCTCCACCTTCGCCTGACCTGCCTTGTCTGTTTCCTGAGATCTTCCAGGGAAAAATGCGGAAAAATGGGCAGAAAATTTAAACAAGAGGGAAAATTTGCGTGTTCAGAAGGAGAAAAAGATGAAAAAAAGAGGAAAATGGAGGTAGATGAGTAATAATGAATGAAATATAATGAAAGACAAAGACAAATGATAGAGCAAAGGCCAGTACAATGTGTGGAGGTGGCTACAGAACAAGGAAATATGTCTGAGTGGTTAGTAATTAAGGAAAGATGTAACAAATAATAAGAAAAGGGTTGAGCTCCAAGTAAGAAAATATATGAAAACACATACATTTTCTTCTACACAACTAAAACCAATAACCAAAACACTTCCTTTCCTGGTGTTGTTAAGTAGCCAGACGTATATGGCATTTTAAGTTCTGGGCAAAAGAATACATTAAAACACATACATTTTCTACCATTAGCAGTGGCATGACAACACTAACAATGCCATCACCAAAACACTCCCTTCCTGGTTGCCTTCCCTTCTTAACCAAACAAAATTATCTGTATTTTAAGTTCTAGGTCAAAGAATACATTAAAACACCTACACTTTCTCCCACTATTAGTAGCCCCATGACCACCAAAACCAACAGTCCCATCACCAGAACACCAGAACAGCGCCCTTCCCTCCCTGCGGCGCCGTCCCGTCTTCCAAAACGTACCCAGCCAATCTATACTTAATCCGAAGGGACGAGGGAGCGAGAGGGAGTGAACGCGCGCAAACATGAACGGATCTCTGGAGGCAATTTCGCAAGCAATCAGGGTCCGAGATTGCTCCTCCTTGAAGTGTCTCATTCGCGCAGCATCGAGGAAGCTGTTAGTGTGTCCGTGCGTGCGCCAAGGTCACGCACGGACGCACAAACGGCGGGCACGGAGGCATAATCCATTTCAGCTTCCGCTCGTTCGATTAGAGAGAGAAATTTCGGTGAGATGGTGTGTTCGGCGTGTTGTGTGTGTGTGTGTGTGTGTGTGTGTGTGTGTGTGTGTGTGTGTGTGTGTGTGTGTGTGTGGTTACGATTTCCAGACAAGAGCAACACGGTGTAAAAAATGTAAGAAAATAATGATGATAACAATGAAAATCTATTAAGAACCGGAAAGAAGATAGCAATTACGGGGATAAATAAAGACGAGAAGTGAGAATTAGCAAGGTCAATGTAGCAGGTGGGTGAGTGCTTGTCTTGTTAGCGTTGTGGCAACAATGGCGGCCAGTTATGTTATTTCATCAGGATGTTGCTTTTCCATCACTTCCTCCTCCTCCTCCTCCTCCTTCTTCTCCACCTCCTTCACCACTTCCTCCTTCCCACCTTTTTTTTTTTTTTTTTTTCCTGTGAATCTTCTTTGTTGTTATTGTTCTACTTCTTCTTCCTCTTCTTCTTCTCTAAAAATCTTCTCTTCCTATTTTTTTTTTTACTTATTCATTTTCTTTCTCGTTCTCCTCTTCTTTTAATATTCTATTTTCTTCTTCCCTCTCCGTCTTCTTTAAAACATCCCCATTTTTCTCTTCCTCTCTTTAATTATGAGTGTTTTCCTTGACACTCACTTTCCCCCTTTCTCTGCAAATTCTCTCTTCTACGATAATTTTCTTTTTTACCTTCCCCTCCATCTACAAACCTTCTCCTCGCCATCCTACTCCTCCAATACCTAGAGCACCAACATCACCATCGCCAAAGTACTCCAACTCCACAACAACAACAACAACAACAACAACAAGTTCTTACTAACCTTATGTTCACTTGCAATGTAACGCCGCCTCTTCCATATCACTAGAGCCTCTTTGGTAACAGTCGGTAGAGGGCACTGCAGCCTCCCTCCTTCCTTCGCTCCTTCCCTTCCTTCCTTCCTTCCCTCCCTCCCTCTCTCCAAGCTGCGGCGGCGGCTGGAACAGAAACAGAATGATCATCAAGAACAATAACAACACTACGTTTGGGTAACTATTGCAACTATGTAGATTAGATAGCATTGTTTAAGGGGTTTGCAGAGCTGATAAACTCGTCCCGGGGCCTGCAGGGGGGGTAGGACAAAGAGAGAGAGAGAGAGAGAGAGAGAGAGAGAGAGAGAGAGAGAGAGAGAGAGAGAGAGAGAGAGAGAGTATGCAAGCGTTCAAACTCTGTCAAGGCGGAGGAGGAGTAAGTGGATGAGAACGAGAGAAGAGAGAAAGGAAAGAGGAGGAGGAGGAGGAGGAGGAGGAGGATGGGGGAAGAAGGTGTGCCCAGATAGATATCCAGACCTTATAAATATTCCCTTTTAACTCAAGTGTGCACAAAAAAAAAAAAAGAAAAAAAAAGGAAGAAGAATAATATATTAATTTCACGTAAGCAAAATTCAAC
>NC_087180.1:16614114-16674114 GCF_035594125.1 Scylla paramamosain | reverse complement strand
GGAACCTTTCTTCATCACGTATACAAATTTTTCACAGGTTTTTTCCTCTTCCAGACATGAACTCTTTTGCAAACCAGTGCCTCGTCTACTTAACATAGGGAACTTTTCTTCATCCATCTCTATTACGTATGCAAATTTCCCCAGTTTTTCCCCTTCTTCCAGATATGAACTGTCTCGGAAACTAATGCAATTTTTTCCTCGCGTGTCCCGAAAATCAAGACGTTTTTCCCTCTCATCTCCCGCGCTCATTCTCCTCCTGGGAAAATGAATCCCTTTAAAAAGCAGGGCAGCCTCCGGACATGGGGGATTTGTATAAGATTATTCGTTTTTTCCTGGCATACATTCACCTCCAGGAACTGAAGCGGGAGGAGGTTTTTTCTCTTTCTCTTTAACCTTTCAGCAGCTTCTTTTACCTTTGAAAAATGCAGCGACCTTAAAAGATAAGAGAGAAATAATAAAGTGAAGTGTGCACGTCCTGGAGATGTGAATAATTGATTAATAAAAAACGCAGATGGTATAAACAACAATAAACATTTGGATGGTACATAAAAATAAATAAATAAGTCTTTTAATTGGATGTGGGGTCATAAACTATTCTTTTTAGTACTACTTGAACTATTATTTTTCATTATTCAAACTATTTCTTTATTTTGTTTGAGAGATACAGGCAATAAAGATTACTACCACCACCACCACCACCACTACTACTACTACTACTACTACTACTACTACTTCTACTACCGCTACTATATCCATTGCCTATTCTCACATTAATTTCCTATTTTCTACTAGAACGTTCATATATTCCCTTCATAAATTTATCTAAAACCCAATACACAAAACTTTTCCTTTAAATTCAAACATACAACAACAAAAAATTAATAATTTCCCCAAAGGTACACAGAGACAAATATTTCCTTAGACCAAACTCAAACGAAAAACAACAGAATATTTTTTCCTCTTTACCTACTTCTATTACCTTCCTCCTTTTTTCCCCTTTAGATCTTTATTTCCTCCCTACCTCCACCTGCTCCAAGCCTCATCGACTCAAGAGGTAAAGGCAACACACATTTTTCCCCCAAGACTCTTTAGAAAGTCCGAGTTTTAAGGAAAAAAAAAAAAAGGGAAAAAAAGTTAGTAAAAGAGGAAGGTTAGGTTAGCGTAGTAACGTATCTGGCGAGGCAGGAAGTTGTGAAGAGAGAGAGAGAGAGAGAGAGAGACGAGAAGGAGAGAGAGAGAGAGAGAGAGAGATAGAGAGAGAGAGAGAGAGAGAGAGAGAGAGACGCTTACATAGGTAATTATGAAGACGGAGCGGTTTTATTTCCACACGAGTTCATTAATGATTAATAAGGAGGAGGAGGAGGAGGAGGAGGAGGAGGAGGAGGAGGAGGAGGAGGAGGAGGAAATGACGAATGAGAAGAACGAAAAAAAAAAAAAAAAACACTTAAAAAATCGACAAATTTTACTTTTTTTCAACTAACACCCAATCCCACCAAAAAAGGAAAAAATAAAAGAAAAAAGAAAAAAAAGAAAAAAAACACAGTAACGTACGAACGTATAATGTCTGTGTGTGTGTGTGTGTGTGTGTGTGTGTGTGTGTGTGCGCGTAAGTATAATAGCTTAAGGCGGACGTACGTACAAAAAGATAACAGGACTGGCCTCGACTCACACCTTCCCGCCCTGGACTGACTGGCTGTGAAATTTGCCGTCACGCCGCCGCCGGGTCGAGCATAACAGTCGAGGGACACACACTTTACGAGCCGAGGCCGGAGGAGGGGGTGCAGGAGGGTGCGGGAGGGTGCGGGAGGGGCGTGAGAGGTGTGGGCGGGGTACAGCAGAGGGCGGTAAAGAAGGGCGGCTTAGCGTCATGTTACGTGATGCCGCCCTGACTGTCTTTCCCTCTCTTCTTCAGTGATATGGCTTTTATTTACTCTCTTTTTCTGTCTTCTTCGGTGGTTGGTTTTCTCCTTACTCTATTTCCCTTCTTCATTATGTCTTTCCCTTTCTCTCTTTCCGTTTCTTTTTTCTCCCACCGGTATGTCTTTTCAGTGTCTTCCTTTTTCTTTCCTTTCCCTCAATTCATGTTCTTTTTCTGCTTGTCTTTTCAGTGTTTACTTCTCCCTAAATTCACCTGTTTTTCCTTTCATTTTCTATGCCTTCGCTATATATTTTTTTCCGGATTTTATTTTAATTTTTAACCCTTTTCCTTTACAAGCAAACTCCATGTATTTTCCCCCCTTGTCGTCTTGAGTCTTCCCTATTTCTATTCACAAATCATCTCATTCCTCTGTTTCCTACACGTCATTTCCCTTTTTTCTCTTTTTTTTTTCAATTATCTGTACTCTTCCAAAATTTTTACCAAACTCCTCATTTCCTTCCTTCTCTCTCTCGTGCCCTCTCCGTCTCTTGCCCCACCTCCCTCTCCCCTCTCTCTCTCTCTCTCCACACTCCCTCCCTCCACCAATACATTTCCCCAAAGCGGCTCTGATGCAATCGGTAAATAACGGAGACCAGGAAACGCACTCTTCCGTAAAAGTTAGTTTCAGATGAGAGGCAACCACGGAAAAAGGAGGTGTTGGGTTTTGCCTTTCCGCGTGACATTCCGAGGGACAGTTCGGGTGAAAAACGCATTCGGTATCTGGCGTTATATCATTTCATTTCATTAACCAGGAAGAAACGTAGATTTTTATCCGGATCGAGTGGTTGAAAATACTGAATTAACTGGGTTTGATGGATTACGTAAGAAGTTAGTGGATAGTGTTATAGAATGGTACATATTCACTAGTGTATCTTGTATTATTTCATTACATTAACCAGGAAGAAGAAACACCGATTTATTTTTTTTATCCGATCGACTAAAAAAAAAAAATTCATGGCACTTCACAAATTACATAAGAAAAAAAATAGAATGAAAATATTAAAAAAACATTCACTTATACATCTAAATCAAAGAAAAAAATACTTTCACACTATTAATCATTTCAAAACCAGACAGAAAACGTGAAAAAAATAATAACAACCATTAACTTATCCAAATCAAATGAGAGAGAGATAGAAAAAAAATAAACATTAAATTCAGATATAACCCTGAAACAACCTCAAAAAATCACCTGTAGAGGGCACCGCATGTACCTGAAACACGTGTATGGACAGGTATGGCAAGTAAACAGAATACCTGAGCGCCCCGTGACACCCCAGGCCAGGTAATTACAGGTGTGATGGAACGGGCGTCTCCTGATGGCTATCTCCTAGTGGTCGATGGTAAGCTGGGCGTGTAAGGCTGTGATTGTGTGTCTGATTGTGTGTCTGATTGGAAAATGGGAAGGACTCGAGCAGGGTGACGCTGTGAGGGTGACGGTGGAAAGGTGACAGGAGAAGGGTGGCTAGGGTGTCAGGGTGTAGGGTGATGGTTCTCTGAAGGTGGAGCTGGGGGAAGAGGAAGAGGAGGAGGAGGAGGAGGAGGAGGAGGAGGGGTTAAAAGAGCAAGAGCAGTTGGAGATACGAGAGAAAGAGGAAAAGAGGAGATGGAGATATTTAAGGATGAGGAAGAAAAGAAGGTGGAGGTATAGGAGGAAGAGGAAGAAGAGGAGATGGAGTTATGAGAGGAAGAGGAAAAAAAGGAGGTCGAGATATGAGAGGAGAAGGAAGAAGAGATGGATATATAAGAGACAGAGAAAGGAGAAATAAAAATACAAGAGGAAGAGGAAGACAGTGAGAGATAGAAGAGACTTTGGTGCTAAATTATGATGTTTATGATAAAAAGATTAAACTTCTAAACCGCCATGGCTTCTAAAACACTCACAAAATGCTATACCATAAATTAGGAATACAATTTTAAAAGACACCTGCAAAAAAAAAAAAAAAATAGCGTAATCCAAGCTCTTAAGTGTCTCTAGTTAAATTTAACCTCAGTAAGACGATGCAGACTTAATTAAATAAGGTAACAAATCTCAAACTACCATTCACAATCAAAATAACTAATAAAAAGATGATTTAAACAGCGAACATTTACACTGAGCCACTTTCACCGCCGCCAAGGACGTAACCTAACCTCCACCACCTCCGATTCATTAGGGCAGGTGAGCGCAGGTAAAGCTTCGCCTACCTGTAATTAAGGCCGTCTCACCTGTTCACTGTGACGGCCACGCAAGCCCAGGTAAGCGATGCCACCCCTTTGTCCGCTTATTATTCGCTTCTTTAACTCTGTGTGTGTGTGTGTGTGTGTGTGTGTATGTGTTTACTGTACTTTCCTTCTCTCTCTCTCTCTCTCTCTCTCTCTCTCTCTCTCTCTCTCTCTCTCTCTCTCTCTCTCTCTCTCTCTCTCTCTCTCTCTGCTCAGTTCTCACAATAATATAATAAAAATAATTAATAACTAGAACGGCCTCTCAGTCAGAATGAAACAACAAAACACACGGACGTCACTAATTCACAAGACAACACCTTGAAATGATAACACATCACAAACTCCCCCCACGAATAAATAAATAAAAAAAATAAATAAATAAAAAAGAGAGAACTCCCCACAAAGAAGCATAAAAATAAATCAAACTTTTCCTTTAATTTAAAATAGGAGGAAGAAAAAGGAGGAGGAGGAGGAGGAGGAGGAGGAGGAGGAGGCGGTGGATTTTCTCTCTTTTGTGTCCCTAACCAAACCACGCATTCCGTTCTTCCTTTCTTACTCGACACACGTTCTTCATTCCACTGGGCATGTCGAAAGAGTACTGGACCATTTGGGAAGGAAGGGATGTAGAGAGAGAGAGAGAGAGAGAGAGAGAGAGAGAGAGAGAGAGGAGGGGGGATAGAGAGAGAGAGAGAGGGACAGAAAGAGACAGAGAGGACAAGGCAGTCAATCAGGAACTTCTGGTATTCTTAACCTTACCACAATAGACCAATCACACGGCACGAAGCACACGTCGCCTCTTTCTGATTGGCTCAGGAGTGGAACGTGGTCGCTTTATTTGCTTGAGTCCCCCCACCCGGCGCCTCCGATTTTATGCCTTATGGCCTTAATGGGAAGACAGCGAGGGTAAGGTTAGGAAGGGAAGGGAAGGGGATGGAAGGCAGGATGGATGGTAGGAGGGAGACAAAAGCTGGAAAGATACAAAGAAGATAAAAGGAAAGGTTAATGAGCAGATGATAGATTTGTAAATGAATTAGAAAACGGAATGTGTTGATTTTTGAAAGGGAAAAACGTTTAGGAAATACAGAAGAGGAAGCGAAGTGGAAGGAGCAAATGGTGGAAAGATACGAAAGAGATAAAGGGAAAGGTTAATGAGTGGATGATACATTGATAAATGAGTGAGGAAATTAGATTAAGAACATCAACAAAGGACGGTATCAGCAGCACAAGCATTAATTCACCACTTGTTATTATGACACTACTTCAACAGTAAAGAAAATGTACAGCTCTCTTCTCTTAACTTAGGAAAAACAAAATTAGCCATGTACTCTCTTATTCTGCACGTCTTTGCAAACATCACAGCGCTCTGAATATCAACAAAAGGACAGTCTTGGCATTAAAAACGTTAATTTATCCCTTATTACTGTTTCTATTTAATTATAAAGAAAACGTGCAGTTCTTTTTTCTTACGTAACTCAGTTGAGTATCTTTGCAAACATTACGGTGCTTTGAATATCAAGAGAGGACAGTCTTAGGAGCACAAGGGTTAATTCAAAACTTATTACCGTTTCTACCTCACTAGCATAGGAAACGTACATCTCTCATCTCTTACCTTACTCAATGAAGTCCTCAGCGGGAGACTTAATTCATAACTATATAAACTCCCCTAAACTGGTGCAATTACAACAGAAACTCGAGAAACGGCAAATTTCAGGCGAAACTCTGACAACGGGAGTAATTTTGTCCTCAATTTGGGGTGAATTTGTGCGGGAGAAAAGCGTATTAACTCTGGGTTACATTAAGGACCTTGACTAATTAATTCCAGGCTGTGCTCGTGCGACACTGTAACCTGGATTTAGCCATAGATTATCGAGAGCCGCCAGCCACCCAGCCAGCCGTTAATTGACTGTTGGCACCGCGTTAGTGTTGGCAGTGCATACAACGCCCTTCCTCCTCCTCTTCCTCTTCTTCCTCTCCCTACTCCTCTTCGTCCTCCTCATCCTCCACTCCTTCACCACTTTGTTGATGTTCATTCTTTATTATTTTGTATTCTTTAGTGATTCTTTTATTCTTTTTATCTTCTCCTCCTCTTCCTATTCCTCTTCTTATTCCCATTTTATAGTCCTCACTATCATCCTCTACCTTCAACTTTTCCCTCCTCCTCTTCCTTGTCTTCCTCCTCTTCCTCACGCTCCAACTCCTCGTTACTCCACCTATCTTCCACTACTACCACCTCCACCACCACCACATCTCTCTCATCGCAGCCACCCGCAACCACCGCCACATCCACCACCAGAGAGAGAGAGAGAGAGAGAGAGAGAGAGAGAGAGAGAGAGAGAGAGAGAGGCAGGGGGAGGAAAGGACTGCCTGCCTGCTCCGTGATGATAACAATTATTACCCTGGACAAACTTGGAGGCGCGGGATTAGTTACTACCGACCGCCCAATTGAGTCGTTTGTATCTGCTGGCGATCTGAGGGTGGTGGTGGTGGTGGTGGTGGTTGTGGTGGTGGTGGTGGAGACAAGTAGCATAGAGAAACAGCATCCACTATATAACAACCACAATACCCTCCTCCTCCTCCTCCTCCTCCTCCTCCTCCTCCTCTTCTTTAGCGTCTTGACCAATTATCAGTGCGTCCATGTTTTATTCATGAATATTCACAGCCGCATGTAGGCCTGGATTATTCATGGGCCTAGGGAGATGGGGGGGAGGGGAGAGGTAAGGCAGAAGGGGAGGATAGGGAAAAGTAGGGGAGGGGATGATTGGGTTAGGTGAAGCTTAGATGAAGAGGAAGGTGAAAGAAGGGAAGGAAAAGAGGGAGAAGAGGGGAAGAGGGAATTGTGAGTTATGATAGGAGGGGAAAAAGGAAAAAAAAAAGAATGTTTATCAGTTTCCTGCACACACACACACGTTCACATACATACATAAATACGTACATGATGAGGTGTGTGTGTGTGTGTGTGTGTGTGTGTGTGTGTGTGTGTGTGTCTACGAGCCTCCTAAAATGGCCGTGTTGGCGTCACCATCTCAATCTTCGCCGCCATCTTGGTACACCCAACACCTCCTCCCCTCCATCACTCATCTTGCAGACCGCGCCTAAAAGAAAGCACCCCTCTTCCTCCTCCTCCTCCTCCTCCTCCTCCTCCTCCTCCTCCTCCTCCTCCTCCTCTCTTCCTCCTTTCCCTCTCAATAACTCTCCTCATACCTCACCTGTCCTCCCCTCCTCCCTTCTCTCATGCATCTCCCTCCCCCTTCCCCCTTCACTCCTCCCCCTCCCTCTCCCCTTCCCCCTTAAAAGGACCTGAACATCGTCCCCTTAATGAGCAACATGTTCCGTACCCCCCCCTAAAACTTAACCCCTTACCCCCCCCCTATGTACAAGGTCCTTTCACTCACCCCTTCACCTCCACTGGTCTTCCTCGTCCTCCTCCTCTTCCTCATCTTCCCCCCTCGTCCTCCTCTTCCTCTTTTTCTTCTTTCTCCTCCTCATTACCTCAGTTTCTTCTTTTCGTTTTATTTACTTAATTTCTCATCTTTTTATTCTCAAATTGCTTCCTTCTCTTTTTTTCCTTCTCCTTCCTCCCCTTCTCCTCCTCCTCTTCCTCTTCTTCGATACCCGTATAAACACTTCCCTCCTCACATCCTCCTCCCCCTCTTCCTTTCCATCTTATTATAGCCTCTCTCCTAACACCTTCCCACTCCTCCTCCTCCTCCTCCTCCTCCTCCCCCTCCTCCTCCTCCTCCTCCTCCCAGGAAGTGCTACCGAGGCCACAATTACGTTTAAAAAGGCAAGAATAAAAGAGGAAGATCGTAAGAGAAGTCACCACCTCATATTTGCAACTCGACAAGAGGAGGAGGAGGAGGAGGAGGAGGAGGAGGAGGAAGATTAGACCCCAAAGACCAGCTGTTTCTAAAGTCGACTGTTGTGTGTTAACGTCATAGGATTGTCGGTCTTGAGAGAGAGAGAGAGAGAGAGAGAGAGAGAGAGAGAGAGAGAGAGAGAGAGAGAGAGAGAGAGAGAGAGAGAGAGAGAGAGAGAGAGAGAGAGAGAGATACATACATAGCCAATAACAGCTGTGTGTGTGTGTGTGTGTGTGTGTGTGTGTGTGTGTGTGTGTGTGTGTGTGTGTGTGTGTGTGTGTGTGTGTGTTTGTTTGTTCTTGTTTTCTTCTTTAAATATTACCTCTTTTCCTACTCTTCCTCTTCTTTATCTCCATCTTCCTCCTCCTCCTCCTCTTCCTCTTCCTCCTTCACTACAAATTCTCACCTCACTAATAAATACAAATTATCCCTTTTTATTATCACCCTTCTTCTATCCCCTCCTTCCTTCCTCACCTCCCTCTTCCTCCTCCTCTTTCTCCTCCCCTTCAGCACCTCTCCCCTCCTCTCTTTCTCTCACCTGGTGACCGGAAATTGGGGGTTAAAATAGTAAGGGGTGAGGAGAGGAGGAGAGAGGAAGAGGGAGAGGAGAGGGGGAGAGGAGATAGAGGAAGATAGGAGGAAGAAGGATAAGAGAGAGAATGTTAGAGGAGAGAGATAATGGAGGAGGAAATTGGAGGAAAATGAGAAAAATGGAGGACAAAAGACCGCAAAATGGAGGAGAGAGAGAGAGAGAGAGAGAGAGAGAGAGAGAATATATTAATACGACCAAATGATAAGAAACTGGCGAAATTTTCCTGAAAACTTGAAGAACCAAACGTTTTTTTTTTATAGCGAAGAAATATGACGTTTGTGGAAAAGAACGTTTGAAATTGACGTTTATGTGAGCCTGAGGTGGTAGAGGGAAGAGGAGGAGGAGGAGGAGGAGGAGGAGGAGGAGGAGGAGGAGGAGGAGGAGGAGGAGTAGGAGGAGGAAAGGGGGAAAGGAGAAATGTAAAATAAACGGAAATATGGAATTTGAGAAGAAAATAAAGGATGATAAAAGGGAAACAAAAACGAAAATAATAATAATAAGAAGAAATATAACAAATATGAACGTTTGCTATAAAAAAATAACATTAAGCAAAAAAAAAAAAAGAAACAAAGAAAAGACAAACCTCAATACAATAACACACACACACACACACACACACACACACACACACACACACACACACACACACACACTGCACCCAATTAGACACCCACAAGCAGCCCATTCTCCTCTTAGCTTGAAGTATAAAAGCGAGCACATCACACTCCATCCAACACACACCACCACACACCACCACCACCACCACCACCTGTTCCCTCACGCTTGTAAACACCCCAGGAGACCCACGTGTGTAAAAGGGGAGACGAATGGGCTTATTTGTCAGGCACTTACCCCTTGTGTCCCCTGAGGTGTCCCGCAAGGAAGAGGAGGAGCAGGTGGTGATGGTGGTGGTGGTGGTAGGGTGAGGGTAAAGGTAGTTTGTGGTAAATGGGGAATAAGATAAAGAGATAAGTGATGAATGCATGGAGAAAGGGAGGTGGTTATAAAAGTGGAAGGAGGAGGATGACTGGAGAAAGAAAGGTCGCTGATGATTTTTAAGAAGAGAAAGAAGGAAAAGGAGAGAGAGATGAGTGAAAGTGACTGATTAAAATGAATGATAAGGAATGAATAAATGTGTGTGTGTCATTTGGTGTTATGTTCTTGTTATGTAGAGAGAGACAAGACACAAACACAGAAAACTTGAACTCTATAAACATTCGTCATAAAGAGATGGAATGATGAATATGGCAGTAATTAAACATGCTCTTTGATGCTAATTTATAGTGACAAAAATAGAAACAGCGTATTTACTTATTTATTTTTTTTTATAATCTCGTTTTCTTTGCACCACAACTTTTAACCAGATCTGCCTCACCTTTTCCCTGGTGATGTCACAGTCTCCTAAAGGGTAACCGTATTCGCATGGTTATAATAAAGAACACATGCACATAAGGAAAAGCAGAGAGGTATAGATAGGAAAGATAATCTGTGCTAGGAGAGAAGTGGGTGCATGCAGTGTTAGTAGCAGGAGTAATGAGTCTTTAGTCAGAAACTGCGACGTTTAGTTAACCATCTAGTCTTCTCATTTCCTTACGCTCTTAATACAAAAAAAAAAGAAGAAAGAAAGAAATTCGTAGTAGATAAAACGACGTCATTTCACTCTCAATATCAAGGCTTGTATGAACCAAATCGCAACAAAAATCATTAAAAAAAAACAGTTGAAAGACCACACAGTTACGTAACACACACACACACACACACACACACACACACACACACACACACACACACACACACACGTCTCTCAGTGTTGGTATTCCAGGAAGTCATTGTCGCTGTTAAATAGCTGACAAGTTGGTTTAGGTTTTGCTCTACAAGGAAAAAAAGAAAGTCGTTTGATAGAATGGAAAGTGTAATTTTTTTTCCCCCCCTTTTGTACGTGTACGTGTGTGTGTGTGTGTGTGTGTGTGTGTGTGTGTGTGTGTGTGTGTGTGTGTGTCCTATTCTGCATTTTCTCGCCTGCTTTTGTGCCTCCTTTTCTTCCTCTTTTTTTTATTTTTTATCTCATTCTGCGTATTCCGTTGAGTCAGGAGGTGTGAATGAAAGGAAGAATAGGAAGAGGAGAAGGAAGAAGAAAAGGAGGAGGGGGGAGGAGGAGGAGGAGGAGGAGGAGGAACAAAACTAACCAGCCAGCCCGACCATGATTCTGCTAAACAATGATGAAAAAAAAGGAAGAAAAGAAAAGAAAGAAAACGAAAATTCAGCGTAGGGCGTGAAGATTCTTACACACACACACACACACACACACACACACACACACACACACACACACACACACGCAAAAAACAAATTTGGTCCTCCACTCGACCCTGTACTAGTCACTTTTCAATTTCCCGGAGTGATTGCACCAATATGAACAGAGAGAGAGAGAGAGAGAGAGAGAGAGAGAGAGAGAGAGAGAGAGAGAGAGAGAGAGGCCTAAACGACAATGCAATCGAAAAACTGGAGGGAATCAGAGGGAGAGGAGAGAAGAGGAGAGGAAAGAGGAAAAAAGAGCGGTTGGGGGAGGGGACGAGGATGGAAAGAGGGGAGGAAACGAGGGGAAATGACGGGAGGACCGATGAAAGAGGGAAACGAAGGAAAAAAAGAACGGAAGGATGAAAAGTGAATAAAAAGAAGAAGAGAGAGAGGTTAAGAGACTAAAGAAAGGAGATAAATGGAATGAGAAGATTAGAGAAAAGAGAAAATTAAAAGCAAGACTAGGAGAAGGAAAATGGGGAAGAATTAGGAAGACTGATAAGGAGAGAGGAAGGGAAAAGTAAGATAAAAAGCGGAAAAAAGCAACGAAAGTCAGAGAAAGAGGGAACTGAAGGAAAAAGTGAAAATAAAAAAAGAAAAAGAAATAGCAAAAATAATAAGGAAAAAGAAGAAAAAAAAAGGCAAGGCAGACATGGGGGAGGGGGAAGTGGGGGGAAGAAAAAGCACTGAATACGGAGAGAAAGAAAAAAAAATTGAAAAAAGCACCAAAAGTTAGGAAAAGAAAAAGAAGAAAAAATAAACACAGAAAAAAATATCAACAAAAAACAAAAAAAAAAAAACAAAATCAGGACAAATAAACAAACATGAAAAAGAAAACAGAATAAAGTAAGAGAGGGAGAGAGAAAAAAAAAAGTAGAGAAAAAAAAGAAAGCAAGGCACGGAGGGGGAAGCAGATCGTGGCTGACGTGGCGTGCCCAGGCAGTGGCGAGAAAAGAACATTAGTGTCTTCCCTTTTATGAAATCCATCACTCTTGTTCCTGATTGCTGCGTTGAGCCCAGGGGGAGCCACAACCAATCAGGGCCGCCCTATCAAAACACCAGGGCGACAGGGACCTCTCACCACTCTCCCTCACTCTCTCCCTCACTCTCTCCCCTCACTCTCTCGCACCTATAAACGATCCTCCCGTGGTAAGCTAAGGGATTTTCGGCTTTGTTGTCTCTCTGTATAGCACTTTCTTCCCTCCCTCGCTCCCAGTTATGCCATTCATCTGCTCTTGTTCCCACCTGCTTCATTCCCATTCCAGGCCCACGAATCGGGAACTTCTAATGGATCTGGGAATCACCTGGAATTAGTAGATTCACTTTAATATATTTTTTTGTAGTAAGTTTTTAAGTTTTTTTTTCTAGTTCCTCATTTATAGCGTTTTATTTTTGTTTTTTCGTCTTTTTATCGTTTTTTTCTATTTTTTTTCTTCTGGTATAGAGAGAGAGAGAGAGAGAGAGAGAGAGAGAGAGAGAGAGAGAGAGAGAGGCTCTTCCTACGAAAACGTGATATATCTTACCTGGCGGAGAATTGAGAAAGTAATCGAGTTTTCATTGTCTTTCTCCCCCATCTCTCTCTCCCTCTCTCTCTCTCTCTCTCTCTCTCTCTCTCTCTCTCTCTCTCTCTCTCTCTCTCTCTCTCTCTCTCTCTCTCTCTCAAGGCGATAATGAGATCCTAATGTGAAAAGAAAATTCGAAAACCTTTAATGACCTCGATCATCTTAAAGAGACTGTTTTCATCGAGCGAGGACGAGACAGTGTGTGTGTGTGTGTGTGTGTGTGTGTGTGTGTGTGTGTGTGTGTGTGTGTGTGTGTGTGTGTGTGTGTCATGACGTAAAGTAACTGAAATTAGGCATGTAAACAAAACAAGATGAAAAAAGGTAACAATATACAAAATGAAGACAAAAGACACTTACATTTTTATGAGAGAGAGAGAGAGAGAGAGAGAGAGAGAGAGAGAGAGAGAGAGAGAGAGAGAGAGGAAAAAATACAGCGCCGATTTGGTCCCTCCATGCCGAAATCATCAAAAAATCTCTCTCGCCTCCCTCTCTCACTCTCTCCCTCTCTCACCCTCTCCCCCTCTCACTCTCTCCCTGTCGATATTTATCTTTCAATTTTCTATATCGCTTCTACCTTACCCTAAAAAAAAAGGACCAACAGAAGCAAAGTACCGAGGAGTGAGATAAAAAAAAAAAAAAAAACTGGGGGAGGAACGTTTCTGGGTCCTAATTGGTTGATTTTTTGGGAGTGGGCGGGGCCTAAGGGAGTGTTGTATTGATCATCCAATCATCAGCGAGAGATGCGTCAGGATCTGTGGCTCGCTACAGTCTTAGGGAAGCGAAGGGGGGTGGGAGGAGGCAGGAAGGGAGAGAAGACGGCGAGGGGAGATAGAAAGCTGGCGAGTTGGGAGAGGATGAAAGGGAAGGAAGAGGGAGAGGAGAGGAGGGAAGGGAAGGAAGGGAAGATGGGATAGGAGACCAGCTGAGTGAATTGGGGGAGGAAGGAAGGAAGGATGGAGGAAGATGAGGTAGGAAGTTGGATGGATGATCTGGGAGAGGTAGGCAGGAGGGGAAGGAAGAGGGAAAGTAGTTGGGAGAGGGGGGAGGGGAGGAAAAGGAGGAGAGAGGGAAGATATGACTGAAAGTTGTCTAGTTAGAAGCGAAAATGAAGAAGGAAGATACGATAATGAAAGCAAAAAACACAAAAGAGAAACAGGAATAAGAAAAGACAAAGATCAAAAGTAACAATTTGAAGAAAAAAACTTGCAAAAAAAAAAAGACAAAAAACAAACAAAACAAGAAAAAAGTAAAAAATTAACAAAACGAAACAAAAAACAAGAAAAAGGAAGAACAACAAGACGAAGGCAAAAACAAAAACAACAAGAGACAAATCGCGCCTCCAGTCATTACCAGCCCAATGACACTCCCGGAGACTAATAGCCCCGGTGAAAATGACCCTAAACACAAGCTGATTACTTTCTTCATGATAGATAGCAGTAGGGGTGGTGGGGTAACGATTCTTCCCTCCCCTTTTCCTCAGTCTCCCTGATATTTCAAATCCCTCCCTTAGCAACTACTGTTCTTTTCCTTTTCTTGTTTTTTTTTTCTTCATTAGCATAGTTTCCATTTTTCCCTTCGTTTTTCATATTTTTTTTGTTTCTATCTTGCATTTTCTTCTCTCTCTTCTTTTTTTCTTTATATATATATTTTTTTTTCTTTTTTAACATATATTCCCTTCCTTTCTTCCTCTCGTCTTCATTTTTCCTCAATTTTCCTTTCTCTCACTCACTTCCTTCTCTCTATTCACATTTTTTTCTTTTCAAAACATCTTTTTCATCTGCCTTTTTACTCTTTTAACACTTACTCTTTTCCTCTCTTCCTTTTCAACCTTCTCTTGTAAACCCTTCCTTTCTTCTGCAATATACCAGTTCATATACTTTCCCTTTTCGTCCTTTTCTAATACTCCACCTTTTCCTCCAGTTCTCTTCTATTTCTCCTTCCTTCCCTTCTCTCATTGCACCCATTCTTACTCCCTTCCTATCCATTTATCCTTCTTTCCCTCCTTCCAACTTAAATACATCTTTTCCTCTCACTTCTCCCTTCCATATTCTCCCCTCACCTAATCACCAGAAGAGTCACACGCTGCTCCTTCACTCCTTCACTCACTCCCCTTTCTAACCCATTATCCTTCACTCCTATGGGCCCTCCTTTTCTTCTCACTCCTGTAGAAAAAAAAAAAAAACTCGTGTCGCTTCCTCTTAACTCATTCCCTCTTTCTCTCTGTCTCGCTCTCTCTCTCACTCACATTATTCATTCACCACATTACGAAGCCGCTTAGACATTCAGGAGCTAATTTCTTGAAGTGTACAGTTACTCAGTGCGGGAATGTGGCGCGGCTTCCTCCCTTCTTTGACTAATGTGGCCCCGTCGCCTCTCCACTCTCGGGACATTTTTCCGGCCACTGCGAAAGCTCCTAATGCTGGTTGCTCCGCTGCTCACTTGGTCTCCTGCTTCGACTGTTCTATTTATCTGTAGTTAATTTTATATGTCCTATCCTAACCTAACCTAACTTAGCCTAACCTAACTTAACCTAACCTAACTTAACCTAACCTAACTTAACCTAACCTAACCTAACCTAACCTAACTTAATCTAACCTAACTTAGCCTAATCTAACCTAACCTAACTTAGCCTAACCTAACCTAACTTAACCTAACCTAACTTACCTAATCTAACATAACCTTTGCCGTACGAGTTCTATTTATTTATCTGATGTAGTTATTAACCTATTCTAACCTTCCCTAACACACACACACACACACACACACACACACACACACACACACACCACTAAGAAACTATATAGTACTTCCGCTTTTCAGTCCATCTTCCCCCCCCCTCTCTCTCTCTCTCTCTCTCTCTCTCTCTCTCTCTCTCTCTCTCTCTCTCTCTCTCTCTCTCTCTCTCTCTCTCTCTCTCTCGTCATCATTACCAGTCCCGCCACTCCCTCTCTCCCCAATCAGGGTCAATCATAACACCTGCGCAGTGACACCTGGCCGGGGGCGCTCAGGTGAGTCCGCTTTTTACGAGTTTTTATTTCCATCTTAACAGTCATCCACTTAACCGCTTCCATTTACTGTTACCCAACCACTTATCTTTTTCTTTATACTCTCTCTCTCTCTCTCTCTCTCTCTCTCTCTCTCTCTCTCTCTCTCTCTCTCTCTCTCTCTCTCTCTCTCTCTCTCTCTCTCTCTCTCTCTCTCTCTTCCCTTAACAGTTCCTTATCGCTTATGTATTCCGCGCGTCCTTCTTACATCCGTCTAATGTCCCTGTCTTCACCTGTCCTCACCCGTCTTCGGTCTTACCACCCGTCACACCTGTCCCTCTAATCTTGTCTAAATCAACCAGGCGATTTACCTTTACTTTTAAAATGTCACTCGGTTTTACCTCCACAATTCACCACAGTTCACGACCCGTTCTGCTGTCCGCCTTCCCACACGCTCCATTTTTTTCCCCCTTACGTTTCCTTTTATTTCCCTTTCCGACCTTCACGAGAAACAAACGATTTCTTTTTTTTCAGATTGTCATTGTTTCCTAAGCGAGGTTCTTGAAGGGGAGGTTCCAGTAGCAGTAGGAATGGAGGAAAGGATTTAAAGGAGGTGTATTTCTATTATTTTCCTCTTTTTTTCCCCGTTTCGATCCCCAAGAGAGTTTTTTTACTCTTTTTTTCTCTCTATTACACAGTTTATAATGCCACTGTTTCCTAAGCGAGGTTCCTGAAGGGGAGGTTCTAGCTGCAGTAATAAAGAAGATGCATCTCCATACTGTATTTTCCCCCCTTGTTTAATTAATTTCCCATTGCGTCCTCCAAGAGAAACAAACTTATTCGTCTACACCAAAGAATGCCAGTATTTCCTAAGCGAGGGTTCTGAAGGAGGAGTTCTTGTTACGGTAGTGCAGGCGGGGTATATCTGTGCCTCGCCTTACGTCATGTGGTCAAGTATATGGAAATTAAGCCACTCGACAGCCCGGCCTTGTTGGAGGGTCGGGATGTAGCGGCAAGAGCTTAGGTTCTCAAAAGCTTAGATGCCTTGAGCCCACAGTCTCCACCTTGCCAATTATGCAATGCAGGTCCCGCCATCTGGACCTCTCTCTCTCTCTGGTACAACGTTTCACATCCTTCCCCTTACTTTCTATCATGTTTCATAGTTTCTTTCTCTTTAAATATGATGGCTGAGATGAAATTTTTCTCTCTGACTCTCTCTCTCTCTTGGTCCGGCCCTGCACCACCACCACCACCACCGCCGCCACCACCGTCATCGCCGCCCTCGTTACAGCCAGCCTCGAGGCGCGACATGTCCAGAGGTACACGTGTTCATCCCGCCGCGCCGCATCGGTACGCCGCCAGGAAATGGAAGGGAGTTCACCTGGGCGCCCTGAAGAATGAGTCATGCCACGGACAGCCTTGAGATTCAGACCCTCCCTTGCCCTTGCTTGGCTCTACCACCACCACCACCACTACTACTACTACCACCATCACCATCACCACTACTACTACCACTATCAACATTGCCTTAGCCCTCCTTCCTTCTCTGTCCCTTGTTGCATCCTCCTCCTTTTCTTTCCTCCTCCTCCTCCTCCTCCTCTCCCCATATGGCACGTTAGCTCTTCTCTTTGTTAACTCTTTCGTTTTTATTCATTCCTTCTCCTCATGCTACGTTCCCTTCAACATTTATTCCCTCATTCTCTGCTACTATTCTTTCTCCTCCTTCCATCATCTATTCTTCCCTTCTCCAACATTTCCATCCACCTCACAATTTTCCTCTACCGTCTGCACTCCACTCATTCCTTCACTATTTGTTCATCCATCATTCTCATTACATTCATCCTTCTCTTCCTTCTATTCCTTCTCTTATCCCCTCATAATTTTCCCCGTATCTCCTTCCCTCACACTTCACTCATTCCTTCCCCACTTACTCATCCCTCTCCTCCTATCTATCCCTCCTTCCTTCTTCGCAGCATTCCTCTCATGCCCTCACAACTTTCCTTTATGCCCCGTACCTCACTTTCCCTCACACTCCACTCATCCCTCCCTCCCTCACTCACACCCGTCCTTTCCCCCTCACACCTCCGCCTGGCCGCTCCATCATTATGTGGGCCGTGCTGCCACCTGCGAGCATCCGGCCTCCTCTGCAAGACTCCCATTTGAAATTACAATGTAGTGTGTGGGTCGGCGGGACCACCCAAGCCGAGGTCCGAAGAGCCCATTAATCTTGGCCTGATAACGTGGACTGCGTTCAGATCCTCGCCTCTTGACTTGTGCTTCGCTACATCTTCCTCCCTGCCTTCACCGCGCCCCGTAACTCAGCGATTTAGTTCACGTAATATGACTAGGTTTTAAATAACGTCTTGCCTACCTGTGCCCTGGGGAGTGGTTTGAGGTGCAGTGCGGATGTTCGTGGCGGTGGCGGAGGCGCGGCAGGGGCTGTGGCGAGGCGGGGAGGAGAGGTATGCCAGCCTTGCGAAGCGCGCTCGACCAGAGACATTGTGTGGAAATGGTCGGAATCCCTCCTTCGATTATCAACAGGTTAATTGCCCCTATGTGGCTCTGTCTGAAAAGAGTGATAACTGTCCCCCTGATAAAACTGAGCGCCACTTGGAGAGGAGAGGAGAGGAGAGGAGAGGAGAGTCTGAGTGAGTGTGCACGAACCCCGAGGGAGAGGGAGGGCGAGGAGGAGGAGGAGGAGGAGGAGGGAGAGAAGGAGAAGGAGGAGGAGGGAGAGGAGGGAATGATGAAGGAGAGGAGGCAAGGGAGGGTAGATTACGGTATTAAATAGCTTTAAAACCTTGCTCGTTTGCTAAATAACGTATTTATTAAGAGAGAGAGAGAGAGAGAGAGAGAGAGAGAGAGAGAGAGAGAGAGAGAGAGAGAGAGAGAGAGAGAGAGAGAGAGAGAGAGAAACAGGAACTCCTTTAGACACCAGAGAAGGAGAAAAGAAAGTACACGAGATAAGAAGATGACAGAAAGTAAAGAGGAGGATGAGTAAGAGGAGGGCCAAGGAACGTGAATCAAGAGGAAATGGAGGTGGAAGGAAGGATCAGGACAGCGGGAAGAGACGGAGAAGGAGGAGGAGGGAGAGGAGGAGGAAAGGAGACCCGGAGGTAGAGGTGGCGTTTGTTTACGAAGGCACCTCAATGAGACCGAAGAGGCCGCCACTTTGAATGCTTAATGGAGCTCTTGCAAGGTATTCGAGTACCCCTTATAGCTTGCTTGAAGGAAAACAGATTGAGTAGTGAAGAGGCTCGCACTGATATCAACCCTACCGCGAACTGAGTAAGTGGAGAGAGAGAGAGAGAGAGAGAGAGAGAGAGAGAGAGAGAGAGAGAGAGAGAGAGAGAGAGAGAGAGAGAGAGAGAGAGACCCCTTAAAAGAGATGTGCATTCATTTTTACCATTATTGTTACGATTTAATGCACTTTTTGGGTTTTCTCAAGGTGAATTGATGACGAGAGGAATGGAGGAGTGGTTAAGTTATTGTGGTTCTGGGAGGGGTTCAGGAAGGGTTGGGGGGTTTGAGGACGGCTGGGGAAGGTTGGGGAAGGTAATTGTGGTTTGGGGAGGGTTAGGGAATAAGGGAAGGTAAAGAAAGTACTGGGTTACCTGAAGGAGATGAAGGAACTGACGGGTTACTTAGAGAGAGAGAGAGAGAGAGAGAGAGAGAGAGAGAGAGAGAGAGAGAGAGAGAGAGAGAGAGAGAGAGAGAGAGAGAGAGAGAGAGAGCGGGATGGATGAGCCACTTATGCAGGTATGCTAAGTTTATAATTGTGTTCTTTCTTATTTCATCTCTCTCTCTCTCTCTCTCTCTCTCTCTCTCTCTCTCTCTCTCTCTCTCTCTCTCTCTCTCTCTCTCTCTCTCTCTCTGGCATGGATATTATTAACATTTTCTTTCTCTTCCTTTTCTTTTTTTGTTTCTTGACTAGTATTTTGAGTATCACTGTTTCTCTCTCTCTCTCTCTCTCTCTCTCTCTCTCTCTCTCTCTCTCTCTCTCTCTCTCTCTCTCTCTCTCTCTCTCTCTCTCCTTCCCTGCCTGCCTCCCTCACAATCTCTATCAAATCACTCCCGTTATAACCAGGAATCAGTCAGTCTGTCTGTCTGGTCCGTCTTTCGTTGCCTTGATAAGATTTTTAACATGGCCATCCTCATTAGGGCCGAGCAAGATAGCCAAGATAGCGAGGACGTGATAACATTTCTCTAACCAGTCTTGTGGCGATAGTGGTCCCACCTTGCCCCATATAGCAGGCTGGGGGGTTGGGGAGGGTAGGGGGAGGGGAGGGTTCGAGGACCTACTAATGGCGTCTTATCAGTAGAAAAGGCTGATAGTTTTTCCTTATTAGCTTCCAGAGTGGACCGTCCCATCCCACACCGTGCCTCAGACGCCGCCCCTTCAAGACTGAGAGGCAGACTGGGTGAGGGGCTTTGGTTTGGCTGGTTGGCTTTGTTGGTTTGGTCTGGGGTTGTCTAAACTTGTATGTTAAGTTTGGTGTCTTTATTTATTTATTTATTTTTTTATTTTTTTCTGTGTATTTCTCTCTCTTCGTCTCTTTACTTGTCATCTCTCTTCGTTTCTTTACTTTACTTTTTTTAATGTTTTGTTCTTCTCTCAAGTTATTCTAAGTTTTTATTCTATCTCTCTTTTTTTTCTGTATTCTTGCCTTCCTGTTCACTCTTTCTTCCAGTCTTTTTCTTTCCGTCTCCTCCTTCCACTACCTGTTATAATCCTCTCTTCTCCATTATGTCAGTGTAGAATATATTCGACAACGTAGATAAAACTATTGATAAAAGCCCTTTACTCCTGCAACTCTTCCCACGACCTCACTGTTGCATCAAAACTCAATCAATCAAGGAATCAATAAACCTTCCACTTTCTCTTTCCCTAAACCATATCAATCAATCAATCTATCAATCTATAAGTCTTCCACCTTCTCTTTCTGTAAACCACATCGATCTATCAAACAATCTTTCTCTTCGTCCTCTGAACCATAACATCACTTACTTAACACACACACACACACACACACACACACACACACACACACACAAAGATCAAAGAGGCAGTCCAGATCGCGGCTTTGAGTGGTGCCTAACCCGGTCTGGTTCAGGAGAATTGGTCTCTGGAATCGAACGAGATCAGGGTCGAGATTGTCCCTCTGGCGTCCCTGTCGTCAGTTCAGCGTTGAGTCAGTTAAAGTCACTCAGAGGAACAGTTAATGAGTTGCGGCTGAAGAGAGGGAGGGAGGGAGAGTGAGAGGGGAAGGGAAGGGGAGAGAGGAGGAGAGGAGACAGGTAAGGGACGATTGAAAGGGAATGAAAGGATAGGACAGAATAAAGGAGAAATGATGAAGTTATTGATATTTGGATGTAGTGTAAATAAGAGGAAATAAAGGAGAAAAGGGAGTGAATGAGGGAATGGATGATTTGGAGGAAAAGGAATAATAGGAGAGAGTAAAAGAGTAGAGAAAGAAGTGATGGGAGATAATGTATGTAGGAGGAAGTATATTTTAAAAGGAGAAAAAGGGAAAGGATGATAGAAACGAATTAAGAAGTTGTAAGAGAAAAAAAAATGATGAGTGTTTAAAGACAGAGAAAATATGAGAGGATAAAAAAATAAGGGAAGAGGAAGATGAAAGGAAAAAAAAAACAGAAGAGAAAAAGGGAATATGGAATTAAAAAACAAGACAGAGTAAAGGAAGGGAAGCAGAAAAAGTGACAAATATGAGAGAGTATAAATAAGAAAGAGAGATACAATTTTAAACACACCCCTTAATTAACACCTTACGACAGAACGATACCTGTTACTTTTTCTCATACTTATTACTTATTAAAAATTTGATCTCAATTATTTTTCTATTTGCTGTCACTGGTGTTTAAAATTATACTGTAAACCAACGTTATATTTTATCAGGACTGAATGGTTATCAGGACAGAGGTGAGGAGAAGGAGAGGAGGGAAGGAATGGCCCGGGAAGAGGGAAAGGGAAACAGGAGGGGGAGGATGGAAAGGAAATAAAGGGGAAAGAGGGATGTGTTGACGTGGCGCAACACCTGACAGGTAACACAGGTGACGTGAAGTGTCTTAATTAAGAGCAATATTACGTCATGAGATTGACTAGGGTGAGAGAGAGAGAGAGAGAGAGAGAGAGAGAGAGAGAGAGAGAGACGAGAGAGAGAGAGAGAGAGAGAGAGAGAGAGAGAGAGAGAGAGAGAGAGAGAGAGAGAGTAAAGAAGTCATTAAAACACAAAGATAAAAGACAAAACGCACAAAAAAAAACTTCCACAGATTAAAATAGTAACAAAAATAACTCATGTGTTAATCAAGAGACGGTGCAGAACGAAAAACTAAGGAAATTTTTTATCATTAAACAAGAAACAGATGAAATAGATAAAATGAAAGAACAGAAAAATAAACCAAACCAAACCAAAAAAAAAAAAACAAGGAAAAATACAGAGTAAGAAAACAAATGAAAGAAAATATTAAGCTCGTACATAACTTGAGTTCATTACGTAATTATGAAGGTGATCACGATGACAGGTGTTACTGAAGAAAACGAGACACTGACATGAAAATTAAATGATAAAACTAAAACATATTAAAAAAAAAAAAAAAGATGTATTAACGAGAAAAAGAAGGCGGAGGAGAAGGACGAGAAAGAGGAGGAGAAAGAGAAGGAGAAAGAGAAGAAATAAAAAGACCAGGAATAGAAGGGAGAAAGCTTAGCAGATGAAGAATATGAGATAAAACCTTGATATGCTTGGGGGAGAGAGGATGTTGTGGGAAGGAGGAGGGATTACTAAGAAGGGGAAGGCGTTTATTTTGAAGACTATACGTAGATCAAAGTTGCCGCCCCTAGCTAAGGCATTGGAGAGCTCCGACTTGACAGGGGGGGAGTGGCCGTGGGCGTGTCCCTCAGCGTGTAGGATTGAGATTATTAGGCCAGTAGTAGTAGATAGTAGTAGTAGTAGTAGTAGTAGTAGTAGTAGTAGTAGTAGTAGTAGTAGTAGTAGTAGTAGTAGTAGTAGTAGTGGGAGGAGGAGGAAGGGAGGAGAATTGCAAACATTGAAAAATCCGTCAAAGATTCTTAATAAATAAATGAATGAATGAATAAACGAATAAAATATAACAGCACACTTTTCTTTACCCTTAATCTCAGTAAGTAAAGTAGGAGAAGAAGGGAGAAGAAGAAGAAGAGGAGGAATAAAGAAGAAGAAACAAAGAATTTCACCCCCAAAAGAATCTCATTAACAATTACAATTTTTTCCCATTTTTTTAACATGAAACTTAAATAAGCAACTAAAAAATTTTACAAACTTGAAAAAAAAAAAACTTGAACTTTTCTTTTCAACTTCAAAGCAAATAAGTGACCATAAACTTCAAGAATTAAAAAAAAAAAGAAAAAAAAAAAACGCGAGTAACATTTCTTATTTTTCTAATCCCATGCTAACTTAATTACTTCGAGGTATTCTTGTGATGTCCTTTTGAGCTTAAGTTCCCCTTCACTTCTTGGAAAAAGCAACACGACAGTCTTTTCTTTTTCTTTTTTTTTCTCTCAACCCTAACCTTAATCTGTAAAGTAGGAGGATGGAGAAGAAGAACAAGAAAGAAGAATAATATAAATAAAGACATAATAAAACTGAAAAGTAACATCTAAACTACCGCGACAAAACGACAAGCATCTTTCACTCAAACTTCGAGGAAAAAAAAAAAAAGCCAAAAACAAATATTTTCTTTAACCCCAAACTACGTGAACCAAATGAGCATCTATTTTGCAGTGTTAGGATTTTCTCTTCCCTTTTTCTTCCGCTAGAGTGGGTTGGGAGGTGGAGCCAAACAGACAGACTCCCGCGTAACCCTTCTGAGGCCGCGGGAGGCGAGTGCAAAAGTCTGTTTAACCACACAAATCCCTCCTGTCGCCCTCACGCCCTCCCTCACTCAAGCCGCCCCGCTGTAAGTGATACCATGGGCTTAATGGAAGGCTTGGAGCGATAACCAACTGGGCTCCTTCGTTCTCCTTCGCTCTCTATCTCTCCTTCTCCTTCTTCTCCTCCTCTCCCTCCTACGGTCTCCGCTGCTACTCCGCCTATTGTTTCTCTTTCTTTCACTTGTTAGATTCTTGCATATATTTTCTCTGTTAGTTTCTCCACTACTTCGTCTCTGTCTGTTATTCTCTACTTTTTCCTTCTCCTCCTTCGCCTCTTCCTTATTCTTTCACTTTTTATAACTTTTTTTTCATACTTTTTTTTGTGCTACTTTCTTTGTTTCCTGGTCCTTATCTCATCTCCTCCTATTCCTTCTTATTCTTTCAAGAGTTACAATCTTTCTGTACCTCTTTCCTCTCATATTCCTTTCTTCCTCCTATTCCTTATTCTTTTACTTATCATTATCTTTCACATACCTCTTCTTCTCTTTGCGTCTCCGTTGCTTGGTCTCTGCTCGTCCTCCTCCTCCTTCCTCCTCTTCCTCATGTTCTGGTTGTTACTGCTGGCGTCCACAAGGTCATCGCCTCGTCTACGTGAGCCTGCAAGGTCTTCGCCACCTTTCACTCCCCGTCGGCGAAGTCTAGTCTGTAATTAGAGATAAAATAATTAAGTTTTATTTTTTCTTTCCTTCTAAGTATAATCTCTCTCTCTCTCTCTCTCTCTCTCTCTCTCTCTCTCTCTCTCTCTCTCTCTCTCCTCTCTCTCCTCTCTCTCTCTCTCTCCTCTCTCTCTCTCTCTCTCTCAAGGCTGCGAGGCGAGAGAGGAGGGGAAATCTTGATACCAAACCTCGGCTCTTCTTACACTCAATATTGCCGTCAGCTGATGCTCCCTTCCAAATACTGCCAGGCTGCTCGGGTGGCAGAAATAGGCATTGTGGCGCAGCGCAGGGTGGACGAGAGGGGAATTACGTGGTATAGTTATTTTTCCCAGTATAGAAATGGGGAGAAATTATTGTGTGGTTTCTTCATTTTGATTTGAGAAGTCTGTGTGTGTGTTATGTGGTTGAGGTGGTTTAGGTCTCTCTCTCTCTCTCTCTCCCTCTCTCTCTCAAGTACCCGTTGTCTCGCTGCTGTTATCAAAATTTCCACTAATTGCATCGTGGTTAGCAATTTTTCCGGCAACTCGAGACCCGGTAGAGATGCTTAGTAATGGGTCAGCTTGAGTTACGAGGCAGAAGATTGTAAAAAGCAACGCTGACGACCTGACTGACGAAGGGAAGTGACGGGAACTGCTTGTTGGCACCTGACGCTCCTCCACTTATAGATAGGAAGAAAGGGAAGAAAGAGAAGGAAAGTGGCGGAGGGGATGTGGATAGTAAAGTGTACAAGTGAGATGTATGTGAATGTTATACTCACTTATATCTAGAAGTAAAACGTGAAATTAGTTTTGTTTTTCGAGTCTTCCTTAATTCTCCTCTTCCTGGTTTCCATCACGCGAGGTAAAATGTAGGGGGAAGTTTACGTCAATTTAAGCTTTAATGAGAACGTGCACGGGGAAAGCGCCGCGCCTTGGAGTCTCTTTTAGTGTCACCCGCATTTAAATGAACATCTTTATCTATTTACATGACAGCTACATGGATGGAAAGGTCTGGCAAGGAGCCCCACGTGACAGGACACATGCTGCAAACTCCTCTTCTTTTCCTCGTGATTATTAACACATGACGTCACATTTTAATTATGTTCTGGCTCAGTAACATGACTTCTAACACCCCGCTGCCGCCGAGTCTTTGATGAAGCTGGAGGCGGGTTGAGCTGCCTGCGCCGCGACCTGGCACGACTGCGAGGGTCTTCTCTTTGTGCCCCAGACGCCGCCGCAGAGAGGGTTACTGAGACCGTACTGTCCCCCTAAGCCGCGTGTGTTAGTGGGTGTTTTATGCCTCTTAAGCTAGGTCATGGTCAGGCCAGGTCACGATAGAAGTTGCTCAAATGGGATGTTAGATGGCTGAAATGTGGCTAAGGTCAGTTATAAGGTTGTTATTGGAGTGGAGGGAGTTTTGGAAACCTTGCCCAGTTTATAAGTAGGAATAATCGGTGGATATACAAGTATGTGTGTATGTGTTGTGTGTGTGTTTTTTTTTTTTTTTTTACGTAGGCTGTCACGTGTAGGCCTACTGGCTTCCTGCAGCTTCCCTTATGTTCTTGTGTTACTGTCTCATTTAGGGACTAGAACTTTCAAAGGTTTTTTTTTTTTCTCTCTCTCCCTATTTTGCGTTACCCTTCTTATGTTCTTATGTTCTAACTCAAAAAATTCAACTCAAATGAAATTAAAGCAGTTAGATATGCATTTTGTCGCCATGCTGCTGTTGATGAGTGAGTTAAGCTGTGTTGGTGTGTTGGTGTGTGTTGGTTGTGTTGGTGCAAGTAGTGGCTCGTGTGAATTATTCTTTTAATACAAGAGAGGTTCTGGCCAAGGGTAACCAAAAGAGAGAGAGAGAGAGAGAGAGAGAGAGAGAGAGAGAGAAGAGAGAGAGAGAGAGAGAGAGAGAGAGAGAGAGAGAGAGAGAGAGAGAGAGGAGAGAGAGAGAGAGAGAGAGAAAGGCTAACTGAAGATACTAGACCCCCCAAAAAAGGAATGTCAAAAAGAATATTCAACATTATGATAAGCGTATCGTAACTTCCCTCTTCCAAGCATTGAGGAGTTTATAATTACCGTACTGTCATATTACTACTTTCACGGATGGCTCTGAGTAAAACTGTAATTCCAGAAAGATGTACTATTGTGCTTCAACCTCCTAAACGTGATAGAATACTGAGATGAGCTGACGTGTAGCACTGTCTTGTTGCATTTTTAATTTTATGATACAACAATTTAGCTAGGTAAGTACACACACACACACACACACACACACACACACACACACAGAAAGAGGCATGATAACTATCTAAATATATACATTAGAGAAACAATACCTTATTACTACACAACAACACACATACACACACACACACGCACATACTACTAAATAGGCAATGCTCACTTAATCACTCACGGACTTAAAGAGGCACACAACGTTACCTTCTGAAAACAAAAGCCTTAATTCAGTTACATTGTCATTCTTTGTTCCACTAGTCACAATTATCTCAGCGATCTTCACAACCACATCGCCTTCTTCCGCCTTTCTGACTCCCACCCCCGCCCCGCCCCGCCTCGCCCCGCCTCTTCTCTTCTCGCCTCGTCACGCCAGTCATACATTTTTCATCCCTAATCCTGCTTTAATAATATTTACTCCTTTTCTACACGTTCTTTCACTAATGTCTCTCTACTCCACAGCCTCAGCGGGGAGTTCTGGCTGCTGAGACTGAGTGTTGTTGCTATTTGTAAACTCCCCTTGGTTCGAATCCCACTTAAGGCGGAATGTAGACGCTAAAATGAAGTACAAACGATAAGCGACAAGTGATTTCTGTGTTGCTTAAAATGTGTACTAATTGGTATAGATGTACAGACGAGGTAGAACAGTAGAAGGCTCCTCCCCACCTATTACTCGGGTATATTTAATTTCTCCTTCATTTTTTACATTTTTCCTTCTCTCCTCTATAATTTTTTTCCCCGTTTTCGTCGTCTCTTTTTCTACTTACTGACAAATTTTTCCTCATTCTTTACTCCTTTTTTTCAGTATTTTCTCCTTCATTCCCTCCACCCTTCCTTTCTTTCCCTCCGCTCCTCTCTCTCTCTCTCTCTCTCTCTCTCTCTCTCTCTCTCTCTCTCTCTCTCTCTCTCTGCTAATTCATTTTCTGACCCTTTCCTTCACTTCCTCCTCCCTTTTCAGTGCATTTCTCCCTCAGTACCTCCACCCCTTTCTTTCTCCCTTCCCTCTCCCACTCTCCCCACTCCCTCTCTCTTATCAGACGCGCCCCGCCGCTGACCTAATGTGGGAGGGGTGTAGGAGATAGTATCAGAGGACCCCGCCCCTCCTCTCCACCCTCCACCTCCTCCTCCAGCCCCACGCTATCGCCCAGACCAACTGAGTGCTTCCTCTCTCTCTCTCTCTCTCTCTCTCTCTCACTCTCTCTCTCTCTCTCTCTCTCTCTCTCTCTCTCTCTCTCTCTCTCTCTCTCTCTCACTGTACAACGTCCCCCTCCCCCTCTTCTTTCTTTCTCCTTCTTCTTCTTCCTCCTCTTCTTCTTCTTCCTTCTACTCAGCAATATCTTTCCTTATCCCTCCTCTCCCCCTCCCTCTTGCTCTCTCGCCCTCTCCCTTTCATAACACATCCTCTTCCTCCTCCTCACACACTCAATCTTGCATTCTCCCACTTTCATAAAACAAAGCTGAACAATCACACACACACACACACACACACACACCTAAAACACCCATAAGACACAACACTAACAACCACCATCAAAATAACAAACCCAGTACCTAACGACATCACCATAAACCATCAAACAATTCATCGCTTCTTTCCCTTCTCCTCCTTTTCCTCTTCCCCTTCCTCTTGCCTTGTCCCTCTCCTCAACGACCCCGTCAGAAACACCTCACTCCCTCCCTCTCCCTCCCTCTCCCTGCCGGCATTGTGTAGTGATGGGGGCTAATTCCGGGAGAGGGAGGAAGGTATTGATTCAGTGATTGGGTCATCCATCAGCTCTGGAAAGCTTGTGTTGCCTCCACCAATCATCACCGAGGGAGAGGAGGAGGAGGAAGGGAGGGCTGGAGGAAGGGCGGAGGGACAGGTATGAAAAAAAAGGTATTGGTATGGTGAAAAAAATGAATAGGTGAGGAGCTTATAGAGTTAATGGAAGGGAATGGGTGTGTGTGTGTGTGTGTGTGTGTGTGTGTCTGTGTTTAAAGGTGTGGAAAATGGAAGGTTAAATACATAACAGTTAACAGGGTCGAAGAAAAAGGAATGTTTATAATTTAAGGAGGAAAATGTTCAGAAATGACGTGATAAAATTTAAAATGTTGATATGAAAGCCGTTCATGGGTTTAATTATTCTTATTCTAGAAGGAAATAATAAAGAAGAGAATGACGGTGAGAGGGATGTCATAACGGAAGGAGGAGGAAGAGGAGGAAGAAGAAGAAGAAGGGAAAGAGGAAACTAAGAATGAGGTGACGAATAAAGAGACAAAGCAAGAATAAGAAAAAAAAAGTTGAGATAAGAAATAAGAAGAAAGTGAAAGATGAAAGAATAAATATAGGAACGAAAAAAAAATAGAGGAAAAAGAGGACAAGTTGTAGTAATAGAAGGAGGAGGAGGAGGAGGAGGAGGAGGAGGCGGGACAGTAGCTTACTCTGGGAACCGCAATTATCAGTTTCCCATTAGCTTTCAGTAAGTGTTGGCAGCAGAGTTATGACCTCAAACCTTCGTCCCTCGCGTCTTGCTGCCCCCTCACTCACCCCTCACTCCCTCACCCTCCCCTCACTCCCTCATCCCCCTCACACCGTTCTCTCTTTTATTTCCCTCATACATCTCTCTCACTTCCTCATCCCCCTCACACTCCTGCTTGCTCCCTCATCTCCCTTATACTTCCTTGCTGCCCTTATCGTCATCCCTCCCTACACCTCCTTGCTTTCTTAATTTCTCTCTCTCACTCTTTCTAATCCTTCATTTCCTTAACTTCCTGTGTTTTTATTTCCTCCTTCATTTCCTTCGATGGCAAATTGTACATCTTCGCATTCACTGTTCTCTTTCTTCATCTGTTTTATTGCTTTGTCTTTGTTTTCATTTTCTTCTCAATTTTCTTTATTTTTTAACATTTTTTTCCCTTGTTTTTCTTTTTTACTTCCTACATTGTTGATCTCCATTTTCTGCAGCTTTTCAAATCATTCACTTTCTTCCTTCTTCATAATAAGAAGGAAATGAAGGGTTTATTTCTTCCTTGTTTAAGGTGTTCATGTTATTTCCATAATTTAATCCCTTTATTCCAGCTGAGTAAAAACGCGTAGTTTTTGCCCATGTTTTGAGTTATCTTTCCTTTTACCTCGAATTTCTTTCTTGTCTTTTTTTCTCTACTCGATTAGTACAAAACATTTAAAAATTTCCTCGTGTTTTGAGTTATTTCTTTTTACTTCAAATTTCTTCTCCTTTATTTCCCCTTGATTAATACAAAACATGTAAGACTTTCTCGTGTTTTTGAGTTTTCTTTCTTTTAACCTCAAATTTCTTTTCTCTTCCCCTTGATTAGTACACAAAACATCTAAAATATTCTCTTCTTCTGAATTATCTTGGATCTGACCTCTTTTCCCTGACTTTTCTCACTCCCAAGCTCAGCGCATCTTCATTTCAACCCCTGCATAATTACGAGACCCAAATCAAAGAACTACAAACACACAAGTACAAAACAACAAGGAGAAACAAAAGAACCGACTGAGAGCACACTTCACACTCACGAGGCAGAAGCGAGCCTCTTTAGCATAATAACCAAACAATGGGTGGAGTCAGTCATCCTATTTACCTGTTAGTATATTCACCTTGTAATGCCCACACACAGGGAGGCTAAACACACTGAGAGAATACCATGTGTATAGCCGCAATCCATTTTCAAGCTAAATTTTCCTCTAGGATTCGAAAGCAAAGCCGAAGACGTTTACAGCTGACGCAAGATCGGCGCTTCTAAGACATACCGCTGACTGTCCAATGTTCCCGAGACACGCGGCAACCATTTACTCCAGATTTGACTCGAGGGCAGCTTAGTGTGTCCCCTGCGGAGGAATCACGTTCAGGTCTGTCGCTACATTCAGCACTAAGGGACGCAGTAGGATTCGGCGGCTTCTTTGTTTAGGGAATGTGAATAGAATTGTCCTAATTTTTTTCCTCCCTCGGTAATTTTTTGAAGAGTTGTAATGTTAAGTGATCCGCCCAACGACACGGACACGGCCAGATAGGTTTATTTCTGTAGTGGGTCGTTCATCTTTTTTGTCCGTGATGAAGTGACCGTGTCCTGGTTCTTTCTCTAATTTCTCTAATGTGGTATTACTTTTTTTTTTTTTTTGCTTTCTCTCTGTCTTTCTAAATGATGTGTTGTTCTTTTTACTTTGTGTGTGTGTGTGTGTGTGTGTGTGTGTGTGTGTGTGTGTGTGTGTGTGTGTGTGTGTGTGTGTGTGTGTGTGTGTGTGTGTGTGTGTGTGTTCAACCTTTACTGACACAAATTTTCTCCCTCACTTCCCCTTTTCCTGTTTTTTCCCTCTCTTCCCTCCTGATATGTGTGTGTGTGTGTGTGTGTGTGTGTGTGTGTGTGTGTGTGTGTCCACCCCTTACTGACTGACACAATTTTTCCCTCTCACCTCCCTTTTCCTTCCCCTTATCCCTCCCCCTCTGCCTACCCTCTTTCCTCCCACACCCGGCCCACATACTGTGACACACCTGCCAGTAATAGTATTAGTCACCGAGACATAATCACGGACGGCAGGTGAGCCTCGTTAGGTTGGGAACCCCTCATTAGTCAAGGTAATTAATCTCGCTCACCTGGCCGCCTCCGTGTCTGGTCCAAGTTGCCTCACGCACCTTGCCAGTTGTAACCGTACGTCCTGTCAATCTGATAAGTAACGCCACAACACACGAATTAGAATACCGACCTAAAAAGCCATTAATGGAGTCACTGTTAATATATACAAGTAGGATAATCTGGTTACCTGCTTGAAGATAATTAATGCAAATCACGATAAGGAGTGACTGAGTGAGCTCTCTGCATGGTTTTTTGCTGTGTGTCTGTCTGTGTGTATGTCTCTCCATGTATCTGTCCCTGTTCTCTCTCTCTCTCTCTCTCTCTCTCTCTCTCTCTCTCTCTCTCCTCTCTCTCTCTCTCTCTTGGGTTCTGTGTTCTACTCTACTTTGTTCATTCCTTATCTCAGTTTTGCCAATTCTTTTTCGCCTCGGTCTTTGCCACCATCCCTCTCTTCCTCTTCCTCAATGTCCCACTCTCTTTAGTTCCTGCCATTCTACCTGCCACCATTTTACCTTCCTTGTCGTCTTTTTATAAGCCCATAAAGCAGATGGACGAATGCGGTGAGGATGAAAACCTATGTAAATTCCGATTATTTTTAGGATTAACAGAATGAATGGGGGCAGTCAATGGAATAAGGAGTACCAGCTTGAGAAATTAATGTGCTGAGATTAAGGAGGAATGAAAACGATAGTGATGGAAGAATAAGAGAGCTGAGTTTACGAAATGAATGTACATAAGTTTAAAGAAGGATGATAGTGGCAATGATGGAGAGGTAAGAGGATTCAGCTTGCAAGACTGAGGAAGAAATAAGCTTTAAATGTATTAAAAAAAAGAAAAAAAAATGATAGTGATAAACAACGCATGAAAAAGAAAGATAGAAACATATTAGCTTAAATCTAAACATGTAAACTTAAATAGAAATAAACTTTCCATCGATTTAAAACACGAAAAAAAAAAACGACTAATTTCGAGGCTAATTGCAACAAGTGGAAGTGAGTAAGCTTAATGATTAACGAGGCACGAAACGCAAATGTCAGCTTGGAAGAATAAGGCTTAGGAGAGTTTAGCTGCGTAATGAGTGAGGGAGGCTAACGAGGCAGGGCGGAGTGAAGTGGTTAATGACTCTCGCCTCCCGTACCACTCCCATTAACAAACAATAAGCCTCAGATAAACTTACCTTACTAATCTTACCTGCCATAACCTGTCCCCTTGCCTTACACCTGGCCTTAGCTTATCTTATATTCCTTCTTAATCTCCCTTTTCCTAATTTGTCTTTTCCTCACAGCCTCCTTCATATTAGTTTCTTTCTCCTCCTTTACTAATCTTAGCTGTCATTATCTAACCTTGCCTTACACTCTCCCTCATTTCACCCTAAATAACTTTCTCTTCTTTTACTAATGTTACCTACCCTAGCCTGTCTTTTCCTTGCACTCTTGCTCACATAATCTTATATACTTTTACTGTTTTCCTTTACTAATCTTACCTATTCCTTTTTCTCCCCTTCTTCCCGTTTTTCTTATCTTTTATCTGTCCTGTTTATTCTTTCGTTATCCTTTCTTCCCTTTTCTCGTTCCCTTTACCTAATTTTCCTGTTCACATTCGCTTACCTAATATCTTTTAACATTCTACCCTTCTTTCTCTCATTCCCTTACTTAAAATTTGTCCTCAAGCTTATAACCTTAATTTCCTTACCTTAACTCCCTCCTTCCCTTACCTCACCTGTCACATTACTAATCCCACCTCTTGTATCCAGTCCCTTTTCTCACACCTTCCCTTTCTTTCCCTTAAATATCTCCTTCCTTTATGCCTCCCCTGCCTGACCCTTAAACACCCTTTCCTTACCTGCCACACCTGACCTATTGCTCCTTTATTCCCTTACCTGTTCTTACCTTTAACCCTTTCAGTCCCTTCATTAACAGGCTTTCCCTCTTCCCTGTCACGTGTCCTTCCCTTCCCTTCCCATACGAGGGTAGAGGCTAGAGGTGAGGAAGAAAGGTGATGGGAGGAGGAGGAGGAGGAGGAGGTGATGGGAGGAGGAGGAGGAGGAGGAGGAGGAGGAGATGACACCCTCCGCCAACCCACGCACTTGTCAACGTCTGGCAAAAACAATTGTTCTCTCTCTCTCTCTCTCTCTCTCTCTCTCTCTCTCTCTCTCTCTCTCTCTCTCTCTCTCTCTCTCTCTCTCTCTCTCTCTCTCTCTCCTTGACCGTGCATTTTTTTCTCTCGTTTTCTTTCGCTCATATGCACGAGGTGTCGTATTAACGTTTTCTTTTTATTTCATTACGTGACCAACCATGAAAAACAGCTTCTTTCCCCCTTCTTTTTATCGCTACTGATATCTCTTTCCCTCCTCCTCCTCCTTCTCCTCCTCCTTCTTTATTCCCCTTCTTTCACCTTTTGCTCCTTTTATCCACCTCCTCTGTGCACCCTTCTTTAGTTTCTTGCTGATGTCTTTATTCTACTCTCTCTCTCTCTCTCTCTCTCTCTCTCTCTCTCTCTCTCTCTCTCTCTCTCTCTCTCTCTCTCTCTCTCTCTCTCTCTCCTCTTTTATTTACCTTCTCTTCTATTCGTGCATAATTTTTCTATATTTTCCCTCCCCTGTTCTTCTCTTCTTCAAAAGCTCTTGATATATTAATGGAGATTGAAAAGTGAAAAAAAAAGGAAGTTGTATGAAAGAAAATTAATATGAAAATACAAAAAAACAACAACGAAAAGTAAAAAAAGAAGTGAAAAATTAGGAAGAACAAATGAAAAGAAAATATGGAAGAGAGAGAGAGAGAGAGAGAGAGAGAGAGAGAGAGAGAGAGAGAGAGAGAGAGAGATCAGTGAGGTACCTTTCCTATACGTAATTAAAGGCCGGATATTACTCTCTCTCTCTCTCTCTCTCTCTCTCTCTCTCTCTCTCTCTCTCTCTCTCTCTCTCTCTCTCTCTCACTTCGAAGCACCACAATCAATATCACTTTTTCCATTTTTCCCTCACAAAATATCAGACATTCGTAATAAAATATATAATTTCCTGTCTTTGCCTCCCCCACCCCCTATCCTTCTACTCGCTCTTTTGTACTTCCTCTACCCACTTCTCATCCTCCTTCTCCTACTCTCGCTCCTCCTTCTAGTCCTCGTCCTCCTCATCCTCCTCCTCCTCCTCATTTTGTTCCAGTATAAGTACCAATGAAAAAAAAAGGGAGAATTTTTATGTAACAGCCAATGGAGGAATAAGAAATATATACTTGATAAAACCACACAATGCTTCAGATTACCCACGAGAAGAAAGAAAACAAAGAGAGGGAATATAAAAGAAAGAGAGAACAAGGTAAAAATATGTAACCTGTCCCTCATAAAAAAAGAGAAAAAAAAGTCTAGGAAATGAAAAGGAGAGAATAAAAACACTACTATGCTTGACAAAACCACACAGTGCTTAAGATTACCCATAAAAAGGAAAAGACAAAGAGAACAAAAAAAAAAAATAGAGAGCAAGGTAAAAATATGCAACCTATCTCTCATATATAAAGAAAAAAAAAAGCAAAATGAAAAGAAACGAATAAAACAAATCATAAAGACATCACTCACTACGGCGGGGAACGTAAAGAACGAATGTACAAAAAAGTAACACAAAAAAGGACCAAAATGCTTGATTATCCGCATTTTTCCTCGTATCGGGCTCCGGAAAGGGCTGTAAGTCACGCCATTGGTTGATATTGATAAAGGGCGGGGCTTGAGTCACGCGGCGGACCAATCAGCAGGAGGTATCGACGCTTGTAAACAACTTGAGCTTTGCGGGAGATGGAATGTCGAGCGAGGAAGGAAGGACCGGCCGGGTTTTGCTGCGAGGTAGACGCTGTTCAGTACTCTTGGTTTTTTCGCCGCTTTTGTTTCGGTGTGTTTTCATTTTGCCTTCACATTCTTCTCCATCCATCGCTGCGTTTGTCTTCTTTTGTGTTTTATCAGTATTGGTGTTTTTCTTCGTGTTTATTTATTTATTTATTTATTTTTGTGTGTGTGTTTCGTTTGTTTTTGTGTTTCTGTAAGTTCTCTTGTGTTGTGTGTGTTTTTTTTTAATTTGTTCGTTTATTGGTGTGTTTGTCTATTGTTTTGTGTTTTTTATCGTTTTTTGTTTTGTTTTTTTTGTTTCTGTATTCCTGTCAGTTCTCTTGTCGTGTTTCGTGTGCTTCTTTCTTCTGTTCTTCTTAATTCATTGGCGTGTTTACTTTACTTCACGTTTTCTTTGTGTTCTCTTGTGTTTTTGTTTATTTCTACATGCATATAAACTCTATCACTGTGTTTTGTGTGTCTTTTTTTCTTATATTCTTCTTCACTCAATGGTGTGTTTATTCTATTTCACCTTGTTTTGTTTAGTTTTGCTTTCATATCCTCTTTGTTCTTTTTTAATTTATTTATCTGCTCTTCTTCCTTATTTTGTGAGTTCTCCTCTTACATTACCCATCATCCATCGCCTTGTTTACTTCACCTCATCTATTATTCGTATTTTTATTGTTTCCTGCATTCTTACATATATACTTGCTTGATTTAAGGAATGCAGTACTCTGTTATGTATGCCTACCCCCCCCCTCTCTCTCTCTCTCTCTCTCTCTCTCTCTCTCTCTCTCTCTCTCTCTCTCTCTCTCTCTCTCTCTCTCTCTCTCTCTTGGATTTTCATGTGTTATGTTTTTTTTTGTGATTTTGCTTCTTTATTTTCCTATCTAGCGTCATATGACCACGATGTTGCAGCGCCTTCCTATTTTTTTTTAAGTTACGCATTCAATTTTCATTATCTGTTAGTGTCTTTCTCCCCCCTCCCTCCCCCCCTCTCTCTCTCTCTCTCTCTCTCTCTCTCTCTCTCTCTCTCTCTCTCTCTCTCTCTCTCTCTCTCTCTCACCTGGACAAATACCTGCCTTTTTGCCGCACGCCCTCGTCAGGTAAGAGACAAGGGCGTGGTCACCTGCTCGTCTTTTATCTCCTCTGCCTCAGCCTTCCCCTCCTCCCTAATCACTAATTAACAAGCTAATCACCCTCTAACTACCCGCTAGTCTCGTTAGTGCTGCATTATTGTTACCTCCATCCCCCGGCCCGACACCCCCACACCTCCCGTTAAGCTACTAATGAACGAGATAATGGCCTTGTTAACTCTCTCTCTTTCTTTGCCTCGATGGTTGGTTGGTTGGTGGTTATCTATTGGTTAAGGCGCCATCTTGAATGCTGATTGGTTGCTTACTGTGTGTATGTATGTAGGCTTGTTTGTTTGCTGTTTGTTGTTTGTTGGGTATCTCTGGGTTTGTGCTAATTATTATTATTTTTTTATCTTTTCGTTTTTTTTTTCGTTTTTATTGTTTTTTTATTTGTACGTTTTTTTCTTTTTTTCTTGTCTCTTTCTTTCTTTCAGTTGATGTAAGGTTATTCACGAGTCATTATTATTTTTTTTATCTTTCCTTTTTTTTTCCCCTTTCTATCGAATCGAATTTTCTCTTCTCTTTATCTAAAATCGCTGTAACAAGACACAGCCAGTTCTTAATTGTGTTCATAATGGCTTAGATTATTACTATTACATTATTATCATCCTTTTTCATCATCACCTTCTTCATCTTGTTCTTCTTCTCCTTTTTATTATTATTATTATTATTATTATTATTATTATTATTATTATTATTATTATTATTATTATTAACATCACCACCATCATTATCACTACCATTAACCTTCTCATAATGGCGGGTGGTGGTGGTGGTGCTGGTGGCCACAGTATGAGAGGCCGCGTCAAGTAGCTTCCATTAACATCACATCAGCATCCACTCACCCACTAATCATTGCTCAGGATTACTGTTGCCTCGCTTTATATAATGACGCAACGAGAGCATAGATTGTGATATTGCTGCGTCCACCTCCCGTCCCCCTCCGCTGCTCCTCCTCTTCCCCCCTCTCTCTCTCTCTCTCTACTCCCTCTTCCATCTCCCACCTGCTTCTCACCTTCCCTCCACCACCTGGCATCTTTTTACTTGACAATCTGCTGCCTTTCCTTTCTCTCCATTTTATCACTCCCTTTGCTTCTACTCTTTATTTTTCCTTTTTTTAATTCTTTGTTCTTTTCTTTCTGTTTTATTTTGGGTCTTGTCTTTTTTTTCTTTTCTGACTTCTTTTTCATTCTCTCTAATTTTCTGTAGTTATCACCTTCTTTAGTACCTGTGTCTCTCTGTTACTTTCTTCGCCTCTTCTTTTATCTTCATTTCTCTTCTATCTAGTCTTTCTTTTTAATTTCGTAACATTTCCTTCTTTATTTTTTCAATCATATTTCTGACTCGTAACAGTATCTCTTTGTCTGATCATTTCTTTCATTTTCTTTCCATTAATATTTTTTTTTTTGATAACTAATGGCGTCTGCTGTTTAAAACTCCTTAGATAATTGAAAAAAAAATTGTGGAGTTTATACATTTGACAATATTTATACTCCTCCTTTATATTTTTCTGTATGTTTGTCTCTTTCACCTTGTAGTCATTCCAGTTCCATTAATTCATCCGTGTATATACTGCCTTATCTGTTTATCTATCTATATATCCCTCTGTCTCTCTATCTCTCTATCTATCTATTCATTCATCCATCTCTGTCCGTTTATCTATTCGTTTACGTTCATCTGTCGCTATGTCGTGTCATCTCTATGGAGTTTATTTCACATAACCTCCATATATTGTGCTATTTATCCGTCAATATATATATCTGCCCTTCTGGCTATTTATGTATCTATCCTTCCATCTGCCTTCATGTATTTATTTCAGTCTGTACTTTTGAAACTCAATGTAATATTTTTTTTTTTTTCGTAACGTTTCAGCCAATGCAACAATTTTTCTTTATAATTTTTGTCCCCATTTTTAGACTGTTTCGTTTTTGTCTACACGTAGAACACACACACACACACACACACACACACACACACACACACACACACACACACACACACACACACACACACACACACACACACACACACACACACGCGCGCGCACTAAATAACAAACAAAACATCATAACGTCAATACATAATTAATAAACAAAAATCCCTTAATTATGTTATAGAAATTCAGGTGACGATTTTACCTGCGCCATTTGAGTCCTGATTGCGACCACATTTAATTAGCAAGTTAGCTTTTTTTTTTTTCAATTCAGTAATAAATCTACCGAGCGGGGGTCAGTGGAGGTCGTGTTAACGAGGTTATTAAGAGAGAGAGAGAGAGAGAGAGAGAGAGAGAGAGAGAGAGAGAGAGAGAGAATGTCCCCCACCCTTCTCTCTCTCTCTCTCTCTCTCTCTCTCTCTCTCTCTCTCTCTCTCTCTCTCTCTCTCTCTCTCTCTCTCTCTCTCTAAATTTATTGCTTTTCCTGCGGGGCTCACCTTCCCTCACACTAATTAGGAAGAAGTACAGGTGAATTGAACCCGTTAAGCTCTCATACTCCTCCTCTTCTCCCCTCTTCTCTCCATCCTCTTGTTTGCTTCCTCCTTTTCATCATCTGTTTCTCCTGTTCTTCTGTTTCTCTTCTATCCTATTTCTTCTAATTCTTCTATTTCTCTCATTTTTTTTATTTTCTTGTCATATTTTTCTTTTCCTCTTTTTTCCTTCTCCCTTCTCATCTTCCTGTTTTTTTCTCTCTTTTCCAAGTTTTCTTCTTTTTCCGTTCTTTGTGTAGCCAATCTCTCTCTCTCTCTCTCTCTCTCTCTCTCTCTCTCTCTCTCTCTCTCTCTCTCTCTCTCTCTCTCTCTCTCTCTCTCTCTCTCTCTCTCTCTCTCTCTCTCTCTCTCTCTCAAGGACGACCTAACAGTATCACCCTAGTGATCACCCTTCCTCTCCTTTTCCTCCTCCTTCTCCTTCTCCTCCTCCTCCTCCTCCTCCTCCTCCTTCTCCTCCTCCTCTTCCTCCTCCTCTCCTCCCAGTATAATCTATCTTCTCAACAGCAACTAAACATTGTCTTTCGAAACGGAATCTTAAACTTAAGTGTGTGAGGAGGAAGAGGTAAGAGAGAGTAAGAGAGAAAGAGAGAAAGGAAGAGGGATAAGGGATAACAGGGAGCGAGAAGAAGGAGGAGGAGGAGGAGGAAAATGGAATAATGGATCAGCGGAAGTGTAGTGGAGTGGGGGGAGGGGGGAAGGTGAGGAAAACTATGTAGTGTTTATGTATGAAATGAGTTTCTCTTCCGCTTAGGACAACGAGAGGCGCTTGAAAACCCATTGAAGGAGGAGAAAAGAGGAGGTTCAGGTGTGATTTGTGACGCTGGGAAGTCAACGGAGTGTTTAGGGGAAGGGGCGAATGATGGGAGAGGGAGAGGAGAGGAGAGGAGGAGGAGAGGGAGACTTTACTTGGGCGTGTACTTGTTGAAATAATGAGAGGGAAAATAGAAGGTGAAGCAGAGGTAGGGAGGATGGAAGGGTGCTGATGGGAGTGAGAAGGAAAGTAGGTAGAAGAGGGAGAGAAGTAACGGAAGAAATTGTGTACTTATAGAAGGGAAGAGGTAAGGAAATATAACGACGATGACGAAGAAGGAGAAGAAGAAGAAGAAGAAGAAAGAAAGTATGAAAATAAACAAGACACATAAAAAAATAAAAAGTAACATGAAATTGAGATAAGTTATGAAAAAAAAACGAGAAAAAAGAACAACGACAAGAACAAGATGAAAAAATAACACACCAGACACAAAAAATGAAGAAAAAAAGTAACAAAGAAAAAAAAAACGAAGAACTTGAAGATAACACAAAGCAACAAATAAATAAAGAAAAACAACCATGTGGAATGAAGAGAAAGGACTGTATCAAAAGTGGAGTAGCAAGTATGAGTAATGTGGGTCAGGAGTGGAGGAGGTGGCAATGATAGATGAGAGAGTGACTTGGGCGACTACTCGAGATTACCGAGGTGGAGTATGTGGAGTACTGAGTGAGTAATGAAGTGGTGGAGAATGTTTAAAGTGCAGTGGATTTTTGGTGGAGGTGAAGAAAGGGTATGATGTGGTAATATGAATGAGGTGGAGGTGAAGTGTGGAATGGTGTGGGAGTGAGAAAAGGAGTGGAGTGAAAGTACTTGGTGGAGTGGGGAGGTGATTGGAAAAAGTAGTGGAGTGGTAGTGCTGGACATGTGGAGTGGCGGTGGAGTGGTAAGGAGTGGATTAAAAAGAATGGTGGAATAATGATGACGAGATAGAGTGACAGGGAAATGATGGCGATGAAGGAATGAAGGAGTAATGATAGAATGAAAAGTGGCCATCGATTCTTCATTCTTCAACCCTTTCATCACTATCTTCCATTATTCCATTCACATCTCCTTTTCTCCCTATGCCTTCTTTCTTCAGTCTCTCCTCTCTTCTCTCTTCCCTTCCTTTGCTGTTTCTATCCTCCATCCTATCTTCCTTCTCTCCCTCCCTCTCTCCCTGCCTCGCCCAGATTTAAACAAGAACAATATATGAGAGAGAGAAAGACGGATAAGATCTATCTGTATATGAAAATGTAGTCTAATTCTCACCTTTACCTGTCTTCTTACCTGTCAAAACCTTCAGGTAAACCCAAGCTTCAAAAGACTTTCTGATACAGCTGGACAATTTAATTCATTTCTTTTTTTCTTCTTGTTCTTCTTCTTCATTCTTGTATATTCTTTGGACAAACCTCGGAAACATGTCTTACTTTATTTATATTTTACTATGACTTATTATTTTTGGTGTGTGGATTTAGAGTGACGGTGTGTGTGTGTGCGTGTGTGCGTGTATGTGTGCGCTGGAGTCTTATTTTCATCCGGAGTTCAACACTATCTGACACTAATAGTTGATAGAACAGAATTTCCCTATTTTTCTTCCAGCCTTTCCCCGCGCACATTCCTGCCTTCACATAAACAAAGACGAGACGAGACGACAGCGAGAGCGAGAGAGAGCGAGAGAGAGAGAGAGAGAGAGAGAGAGAGAGAGAGAGAGAGAGAGAGAGAGAGAGAGAGAGAGACATGCACTCATTCACAACTCTATTGCTCAACTCTTAAGAGGAGAATGCCTGACTCTCTCTCTCTCTCTCTCTCTCTCTCTCTCTCTCTCTCTCTCTCTCTCTCTCTCTCTCTCTCTCTCTCTCTCTCTCTCTCTCTTGATTTATGCATCTCACTCTACGCCAATACATTTACTCGCCTCATTTTACACTTTTTTCATCATTTTTCACCACAAAGCACGCCATGGGACAGTCACACGATCTCCTTCTTAAAGTAATGCGCTTTTAAACTGACAAATAGATTAGCTGCGCACTAAGTTATGTTTTTTTCTTTCAGTGGATAAAGGAGTGACTGGGAAGGAAAGTGGAGCTTAATTTCTTTTCTTAGTGGATGAGGGAGTTAGTGTGAAGGAAAGTGGAGTGGTTTATGTAGGAAAGTGGAGGCTAGTTTTGTTTCTTGGTGGATGAAGGAGTGAGTAAAAAAGAAAGTGGAATGAAGTCTTTCTTTTTATCGAATCTAGGCTTAAAAAAAAAAAAAAAAAAGATGGGATTAGGGAAGTTTCTTTTCACTTGCAGACGACTAATAAGTGAATATTTGCACAGGAAAGTGAAGGACAGTTTATCCTCCACCACAGGATGAAGAATGAAGTTAATCTAAAAAAAAAGTAGAATAGAGGGACTTTGTTTTTACTGAATACAAAAGTGAAAAAAAAATAAATAAAGGGAGCTTCTTTAACTTGTAGAAGATGAAGGAGTAAATATCTGCGTAAAAAAAAAATATATAATAGTCTCCTTTAGTAGGTCATGCAGTAAGAGAAGATAACTACTAATACATACACAAAAGAACACAAAGGAAGATGTGATAACAATAACTAATGCGAGCGAACACCAATGAACATAAAAAGGAAGACAATAACAACAACTAGCGCAAATGAACACAAAAGAAGACAAATAGCAGTAGAACTGTTGGCCCTAACGAGGCTACTAATTGTGATAAACTGCATCATCTCATGTAAAGTAGGAGACGCAAGATTGTGAAAGTAAATCCTTGACTAGTATGAATTTTTTAGAGAGAGAGAGAGAGAGAGAGAGAGAGAGAGAGAGAGAGAGAGAGAGAGAGAGAGAGAGAGAGAGCATTTCCACTAGGGTAGTCTTATTTGCTTAAGGCGACAGCGAGAGAAAGAAGAGTCGTAAATAAAATATATACCAAAATATACACAAGTCAGAACCATCCAATTCTCTCTCTCTCTCTCTCTCTCTCTCTCTCTCTCTCTCTCTCTCTCTCTCTCTCGCTCTCTCTCTCCATTGTTCTCCGTCAAGCTGTTCGCGTTGCCTTTGATGTTCGTTTGTTTGTTTGTCATGTTTACGCGCATGGCAGGATCTGTTTCTCTGGTTCCCTCCCTTTTTTATCTTTTTTTTTTCTCTCTCTCTCTCTCTCTCTCTCTCTCTCTCTCTCTCTCTCTCTCTCTCTCTCTCTCTCTCTCTCCAGCTTTATTTATGTTTGCTTTATGTCACATTTGTACTTGGATGTTTGCGAGAGTTTGGTTTTGTTTATTTTAAGAGGTTGTTACTCACACACACACACACACACACACACAGACACACACGCATATTCTCTCTCTCTGTCTCTCTCTCTCTACAGCTTTATATATGTCCCACGTCAACAAGCAACGCGCAAACTGTCTGTTAAACGAAAAGTGTCATTAACGAGGGAAGCGACACAACGTACAACACTACATCTCCTTCCCTTCACGTCTCCCTCTCCCTCTCGCCCCGTCTATCTTAACACTCCCTCCCTCTGCCCTTCCTGCACCTTCTCGTTACCTTCCGTCACTGTATGTCACACCCCAACGCGCTGCCAGGTGGAATCTCAAAGGCGTTACAAAGGGGACACAAAGGGAAGGTTCGGTCTAACTCCATCTCGCCACTGTAATGGTTTTCCGTAACTACATAGGGAAAGTTGGGTCGTTCGGCGCCTCAATGGAACTCCCGGGTCGCGGCTGTATTGGGTTTGTGTGCAGAATTAACTCCTAGACTGCCAAACCCTGGGACTTGTTACTAATGCGACCAGAGCCTAAGTTTTTCCTTCAGAGTATTAGCAGGCAAGAGTTAACCAGTGTTTTGAATTTGCGTGTGTGTAGAATTAACTCCTAAACTGCCAATGACTGGGACTTGTTACTATTGCCATCAGTGTTTAAGTTTTTCTCTACCGCCAGTGTATTAACAGGCAAGAGTTAACCTGTGTTCTCAATCTTTACGTGTGGAATTTACTCCTTAACTACTAATGACCGGGACTTGTTGCTAATTCGACCAGTGCCTTTTTTTTTTCTTTCTTTATAGAAAGTCAGTGTATTAACAGGTCTGAACCTCTTGGTCATCTTTTGTTTTCACTTGTGTCTCGTCACATCCAGGGCATTATGTTAACCCTCGGACCGCTGTGAATGAAGGGAAATGTGTTGCAGATTTAGAGTCAATCATTTCAGTTGATATGATTGATAACTAAGGGAGAGGATAATGCAGTTCAAATCTTCTTGTATCTTCTGTTTGATTTTGGATCTGTACACTGTCTGAGGTTGTTTAAATGTGTCGTACTTCTACAGAGAACTGCTGGTCATATATGAAGGCAAAGCTCAGTGACTGACATTTTCATCTGTAGAAAAATTGAAAACCGCAGTTGTAGCAATGTGAGAGAGACTTAAAAGCAGAGTACGTCAAAAACCTTCCTCATTTCAGCCAGACATGTTGAAAAAATGTCATCAAGAATCGAGGAAACATAACAGAGAATTAATATCACTCATACTGGCTTTGTTGTTGAAAAATTAAGATATAACAGCAACATTTCAATTTTCTCTAGCGACACTGCATGTTACACAATCTTTTAAGTCCCTAATGATCTAAAAGCAACTTATGGGTTTAAGAAAGCATTGTCTGTTATAAACTTAATTACGACAAATGAAGTGAAAGGTGTTATTAGCAGGGAAAGGGTTAAGTTGAGGAAGAGCAACTGCAGTGAAGGGGTTACAGTCACTGTGTTGGAGGTTCCGCTTAACCCTAGTCATTGTTAAAAGCCACTTGGAGTTGACTATAAATTCACAGAGAGAGAGAGAGAGAGAGAGAGAGAGAGAGAGAGAGAGAGAGAGAGAGAGAGAGAGAGAGAGAGTGTGTGATTTGAGCAGAGTATCACGAGTATGTAACATTATTTCAACATCCTCTCTCTCTCTCTCTCTCTCTCTCTCTCTCTCTCTCTCTCTCTCTCTCTCTCTCTCTCTCTCTCTCTCTCTCTCTCTCTCAGTAACCCTGTCTTGTTAAATCCTGGCGCTAAAACACGTGATTTGAGTTTAAATTAAAAGATGGAGTGATGTACTGAAAAAGAGAGAGAGAGAGAGAGAGAGAGAGAGAGAGAGAGAGAGAGAGAGAGAGAGAGAGAGGAAATGAGAGGAGGTGTATAAATTAAGACTCGCATTCTCTCTCACTCTCTTTTCTCTCACTCACTTCTTTTGCTCTCGCCCCGCCGCTGTCACTCCATCTTTAAGGTATAAAGGTACTTAAACTCTCTCCCTTTCCTTCCCCTCCTCTCCCTTCTCCTTAGCGGTACTTAGCCTTCCCTCCCTCTCCTTCCCTCTCCTTCCCTCGCTCTCCCTTCCTCTCCCACACAAACTAGTGCCAATTACGTGCGTGACGACAAACAGGAACAGAATCCAAGTGCCAAGAAGGTGTCACTCCTCCTCCTCCTCCTCCTCCTCCTCTTCCTTAGTCAGTGAGTGAGAGAGACTTTAAAACATTCGGTGTGATTAGTGATTTGGCGCCAATCTCGGTCCCTCATTAGCTTTGGATTAGATCTGATAGTCTTTTCTACAGCTATTTTTCATTATTAATTGATGGGGTGTGAGTCTGCAGCTGATTTGAGGTGAAAAAGTGATGAAATTTATGTACGGAGTGAATGTCTGCTTAAACTACTACTACTACTACTACTACTACTACTACTACTACTACTACTACTACTAACATTACCACACGGGCCTGTACCTCATCCCCGCTCCCCCAAGTCTTCCTTAAGTCTTCCCCACAATGTACTTCACTTTTTCCTCCTTCCTTTCTCTCTCTTGTTCCTTTCCTTATTTTCTTCTTTATTTTAGTCATTCCTGCTTGTATATTTTTTTCTTTTGTTTTAATTTCCTTTATTCTTTCTATTTTTTTCATTTAAAGTTAATTCTGCTCTCATTTCCTTTATTCTTTATCTGCTTCCTCTTTTGTTTTGCTTTCCTTATTATTTTCCGTGTTTTCTCTCCTTTATTTTCTATTTCAGCTTCTATCTTCTTTTCCATTTCTATTTCTTACTTCCCTTTATTTTCGTACATATTTTCTTTCCTCCTTTCCTCTTAATTTACTGTCTTTCCTACTCCTCCATTTTCTCATTTTGCACTCCTCTCTTTCCTTCTAATTCCGCTCCTCCTTTTGTATTTTTTCACTTCTATCTCTCCTCCTTCCTTCCTTTCATCAAGCATACGTCCTATCTCCCCTTTCCTCCCACTCCTTTTCTTCTTTCTTGCACTTCTCTCCTCTCCTTTCTAATTCAATTTTTCTCATCCGCATTTCCGTTTCTCCTCTTTCCTTCCTTTCATCAAGCATACACCATTCTTCCCTTTCCTCCCACTCTTGCTTCTCCTAAACACATCCCCTTTTTATCTCCTTCCTCCTCTCCTTTTTCTCCCTTTCCCTCCTCATCTCCCTTCACCAACACTCACAAGAAGACGCCCTGACACTCCCTCCAATTACATCCTCACGCACCGTCACCATTCTCCTCTTCCTTCTCCTCCTCCTCCTCCTCCCATAAGTCCCCATCTCAATTTGCGTGTTTTGCTTTGCCAATTAAACTTTCAAACGCACTGCCGCTAATTGTCTCAGAATTATGAGCCCCGAGCGGCACCTATTTGTCAACACTTCAAAGGTTTACATGTTTAAGAGCGAGAAATAAATGCCCACGGTCCTGAGTCTTGCCAAAGCTTCGGGAGGGAGGAGGAGGAGGAGGAGGAGGAGGAGGAGGAGGAGGAGGAGGAGGAGGAGGGGAAAGAAGGGAAGAAGGGTGTTGGGAAAGGTGGTAGAGGTGAGGGAGGGAGGTGTGTGTGTGTGTGTGTGTGTGTGTGTGTGTGTGTGTGTGTGTGTGTGTGTGTGTAAGCTACCTCCTCTCTCTCTCTCTCTCTCTCTCTCTCTCTCTCTCTCTCTCTCTTGCCTCCTTATTCATCCTGTCTGCTTGTCAATTTTGTTGTCTGGATAAAATTCTCTCTCTCTCTCTCTCTCTCTCTCTCTCTCTCTCTCTCTCTCTCTCTCTCTCTCTCTCTCTCTCTCTCTCTCTCTCCATTTTTTAAGCCGTTTCTCTCCATTTCTTTACTTCGCACACTCATATCAATTTAAACATTAGCGAAAGTTTGCATCATTCCTCTATTTAACGTCTGTTGTAATATATCAGGCCAAAAAATTACTACACCTATGATTTCTGTTACCGGCAGAAGTAAAAATATTCGTATCATTATCATCATCACCATTACCATCATCATCATCATCATCATTCTACGTAGACACAATCTCTTACGTTCAGTGCAAAAAAAAAAAAGAGAAAAAGAAAAAAAAAACACTGCACGTCATCGGATTCGTGCAAACCCAGAAATTCGTGAGTCTTGAGCCTATTCGTAAGACGTTTAAGTAAAAGAGGAAGACTAAAGTGAAAGGCAAGACTGAGGAAAGAAGAAAATAATAATAATAAGCGTCACAAGAAAAGAAATAAAAAAAAGAGAAGAATTTGGTAGATTATAGAGAGACAGAATACAGCATTGCGCTTCCCTAAATGTGAAATATTATTCGTTTTTACGATGCGTTTGTTGGAGTGATTAAGAAGCAGGAGGAGGAGGAGGAGGAGGAGGAGGAGGAGGAGGAGGGAGAAGACGAGCTGGGTATAAAAATAAACTAAATAATGGGAAAAAATGTGCGAGGATAAAGCCAAGTTAATTCAAGAGAGAGAGAGAGAGAGAGAGAGAGAGAGAGAGAGAGAGAGAGAGAGAGAGAGAGAGAGAGAGAGAGAGAGAGAGAGAGAGAGAGAGAGAGAGAGACCAGGTGCGAGTGTTAAATGCTACGATGAAAAGGAGGAGAGAAAGAAGTGTAAGGGAGAGTGGGAGGGAGATAAAGAAGAAAGAGGGAGAGGGAGAGAGATAGAGAAAGGGAGAGGTAAGTAGAGGCTAGCGCTTACAATGTGTTGACAGCGACAGGAGACGGTGGACGGCGAGGCTTATCAGAGAGAGAGAGAGAGAGAGAGAGAGAGAGAGAGAGAGAGAGAGAGAGAGAGAGAGAGAGAGAGAGAGAGAGAGAAACACTAGGAGACTTAATACGACTCTCTATAAAAACAAAACACAACACGATCACATTACAAGCAAAAAAAAAAAAAAAAAATACAATTCCAATATTTAAAACCACATTATTAAAATCCTGTAGCTTAGAATGCCCTGTTCCATAAGTCAAGGAGACATGATTACACCCTCAGCATGCTAGTATACACGGTTTTATAACTAACAGCAATATGTTTACACTCCTAAAAGGTTAAGTGACTCGGCTCTGTAACATGAACTGACACCATAACAATCTTGGCGTTTAAATGTATCTTCTAACTTCCTCAGCTCTTTAATAACACTCAGCTGATACGGAAAGCTTTCTAAGGAGGTAATTGATCGGAAGGAATTAATGAGGTGGTAAAATGTGTTCAGTATTTGCTACAGTACAATGGGATGGGATATGATTACAAAACAAGACACCTTTGAAATTATTTTGGCGAGATTCTTGTAAGATCTTGAGTCATCTTTTTGAGTGGGGTCTCTCTCTCTCTCTCTCTCTCTCTCTCTCTCTCTCTCTCTCTCTCTCTCTCTCTCTCTCTGTGCCAGCCTCCTTCTGCCCCTCCTTAACACACCAAGAAAAGTAGACACAAATACGTCAACTAATCTTCTTACTGGTAATTTCACACGGGAACTTTGTTAAGTAAAAAGGTAATTGGCTGGAAAGAATCGAATATTACAAAATGCTATACTATTACTGGCCAGACCTTAATAGGATACGATAGAACTTCCACATACGCGAGAAAGAAGCGAAAAAAAAAAAAATAATAAACACAACACAAAAAAAAATATTTGCTACGTCATTTGCCACGCCATTTGGTTAACAGGTAAGAAAAAAAAGAGATAAGTTACCAAGGGCCAGATAATTGAGTGCTTCCTCTTGTTAGTTTCCAGCAAAGTGACTGAAACCTTAAACCTGGAGAACACATACACTGCACAGAATTATTACCCTCCGTCTGGCGAGTTGGGGAGGAGAACCTGACGTGTTTTACTGCCCATCACTAATTTATATGAGTATTAAAACGTCCATTAACCAGAGAGAGAGAGAGAGAGAGAGAGAGAGAGAGAGAGTGTGTCAGTTCTTAACATTCTCAACATCGTAAAGCCAAAACTCAACACAGATTAACATTATCACCAAAAATCAGAGGGAAAATTTTGTCTCAAGAACTTTTACCACCATCATCACCACTATTGTGTCTGTCTTCTCTGAAATATTATATATAGTGTAGAATATAGTAGTTAATTAAGCCTTTTTTGTTATTATGGCCAGCTTTTAACATCAATAGTAGTAAAAACATATATGGATACTGAAAGACAGACTACATTAGGAGATAACTTCGTCTTTTCTGGGATACAACACCAAGAGACTCTGTTATAAAAGTGAGTAGAAAGTTGGTGAGTATAGGAAAAAAAAATCGTCTGGTTATGAAAGGGTTAAGTAATCTTAGTAACGATCTATGGGATGCTACTTTATGAAAAACTGGAGGATAAGTTGATGCTTTCTGTGCTACAAAACTACGTAAGTGAATGTAATATAAAAGTTAACAAAAAAAAGTAAGTGTTTATGGGAAAATGTATAGCAGTAGAAAGGATTAAATTATTCCAGTAAGGATCTAAGGATATGTTACTGAAAAAAAAAATATCCCTTGTAAACACAAAATAGGAGGGTAATTCGCTCTTTTTCTGAACTAGAAAACTTAGAAACTGTAATGAAAAGTAAGTGAGAGTAATAAAAATCAAATTAATTTAGTATGGATTGAAAATATAAGTTAGTTTACGAAACCCCATAAGAATGTAAAAAGAAAAAGACTACCACCACCACCACCAGTACCACCACCACCACCACCACCACCACCACCACCACTTCCACTCTAGCCCGGCTCACAGCCTTCCATACTCGGCAACAAGCGTCTCCCTTCCTCGCTCCTAAAAGGGCTTTATATAAACAGGAGATGGATGGTTAAGTCTTGGACAGGTAGTGGTCACAGCCGTCCAGCGTAATGCCCAGACCGAGTGTTCTCTATTATAGCGACATTCTTTTTGTGTGAGATGGTGGTGGTGGTGGTGGTGGTGGTGGTGGTAGTGGTGAAGAAGAAAAAGAAATCGAGAGAGAGGGTTGCTTAAGAAATGTAAAAATATATATACAGAGGATATAAGAAGAGATGGATGAGAGAGAGAGAGAGAGAGAGAGAGAGAGAGAGAGAGAGAGAGAGAGAGAGAGAGAGAGAGAGAGAGAGAGAATGTTTATTAAGACAGACAGCCATACATGAAGTTATTCCTGTCACAACCACCATCGCTCTACCACCACCACCACCGCTGCCTCCACCTCCGGCACACCTGCAGCTGAGATTTACACCAGGTAATTGCTGCAGACTTCACAGGTGTTGGCCAGATTACAGGTAGGCCTCTTAGTATTCCTAGTATTGTTAGTATGTCTCCTTCTCTACTGTTTATTTGAATTCCTCGGTTACCTCTCTTTCGGAATATTAGCCTGGTGTACAGATAGATAGATAGATAGATAGATTCCATACCCATTAAAATCTATATTACCACTCACTTTTGCCACCAGAAATCTCCCTGACAGAACATTCCATCGCACCACACAACACCAGTCACCACTACTACCGCCACAACTACTACTGACCTGCCACTATTCGCCCTTACAACCAGAGCATCAACCCTCACAACCCTCACAGGACAAGAAAAACCACCACCACCACCACCACCACCAGCACCGCCAACATGCAACCCGGGTGGTCAGAGACAGCAAGCCACGCCCCTTAGATAAGAAGAACATCCTCCCTTCCCCTCCCTGGGCCGTTCCGAGTGCCACTTGTGCGTGCCAGGGGCTGAGTGGCAGTCCTCGCAGCGTCGGGCATAAGTGTGTCGGCTGTTAAGGTCCGATTGAGCGCATCAGGGGCCCGGCAGCGAGGGTTGTCACCAGTATCATTTTATTAAGTTCCACTGGTAACATCCCTCATGCTTGACACGCTGGTTATGGGGGCCCCTGTTGGTGTGCTGGCGAGGGTGTGGGTGTATTGGTGTGTGTTTGTGAAGTTGGTGTGTGTTTTGGGGTAGTTTTTGCGGTGTTAGTCAAAGTATGGAGGTGTTTGAGTGTGTTTGTGGGGTGTTAGTTTGTGTTGGTGTGTGTTTGGGTTGTTGTGCTGTGTTTTGCGGTGTTTTGCGGTGTTGTGGTGTGCTGCTGTGTTGCTATGTGTGTTGCGGGTGTTGAAGTGTGTTTTGTTGGATTTTCTCAAGCGTCAGTGTGTGTTGGTGCTTTTTTTCTTTGGTGTGTGTTTTGCTGTCTTTTGGGGTGTCAGTGTGTGTGTTTGTGCGTGTATGTGTGCTGTAGGTCTGTCAGAGGGCATGTGTATGTGCGGGTGTGCGTTTGGGTATGCCTGGTGTGTCTGTATTTCCTGTGATGTGCTTGAGTGTGCGTCAGTGTGCTGTAATGTGCTCCAGCGTGTGTCAGTATCTTTATGTGTTTGCAATGAAAGCCTGAAGAACAAAGCAATCTTCTCACGCCAAATTAACTCAGCAAACACATGTATCATCAAAACTGCACCGTCACCACCACCACCACCACCACCATTGCAAGCATCTCTTCCAAGCCCCGCCACCTCCCCTACCAACGCCAGAAATCTTTATATGACAAATTAACACAAGAAAGCAAACATATTCATCACAAACACAAGACTCACCATAACTGCATCACCATCACCACCACCACTGCCAGCATCTCTCTAAACCACTATCCCTCTCACCACCATTACAACCAGTACCCACCACCTCCACCAGCATCACCACCACCATTACAACCAGCTCTTTAATACCGACCACCATCACCACCACCAGCATCACCACCCACAGCATCACCAGACACCAGAGAGCAGCAGCCTGTCACCAGATCATTGCCAGAGGCGCCACACGTGCGGTAGAAATCACTCTTAACTAGTTCTACCGGCCACACTTCCTCTGCACTCCCTTCCTCTCCCTGCTGGGGGTGGCGAGGCGAGGAGCACCAAGCAGAAGGACAAGGATGGTAAATATACAGGAATGCACTAAAAAACAACGGTAACTACAGCAACAACAACTTCTACCACTACTATTACTACTACAACCACTGCTGCTATTGCTGAACTACATGTAGGAGAACAGATTGAAATAGAATAGGATGGACAAGGATGATAAGTACACAGGGGTTTATAAAAGAATGACAATATCTTCTAACTACTACTACTACTACTACCACTACTACTACTACTACTACCATATAACCAGAGTGAAAATAATAGAAAAAAAGAAACCAGGAAAACATAAGAGAAGAAGAGATTAGAGACAAGAATGGGAAATAATGGAAAACTGAGAAATAACGAAAGAGAAATAAGGAAATAATAAAGAAAAAGTGAAGGAGAGACACACAGCGAAATCCTAGAGGTGGAATAAGAAGAGACGACAAATGGGAGAAGCGGAGAGGAGCAAGCAAGGCGGGAGAGATAAAAAGAAATACTTAAGGCTGGAGAATAAGAGACAGGGAAGAGGAGGAGGAGAAGGAGGAGGAGGGAAGAGGAGGAAATCACTAATTAAAAACTGCGTGGGCGATAACACACTAGGAACCCCCTTGAGGAAGAACAAGAACCCTCGCTTAATACAAGAAGCAAGGTGACAGAGTTAAGGATGGCGAGGAGATACGTATATACAACAGAGAGAGAGAGAGAGAGAGAGAGAGAGAGAGAGAGAGAGAGAGAGAGAGAGAGAGAGAGAGAGAGAGAGAGAGAGAGAGATAACTAGCGCACAAAACTTGCCTTTCGCATCAAATTAACGTTTTCTTCAGTTCCTTTAGGTGGAAAAGACAAATTTATAACAACAACAACAACCACCACCACCACCACCACAACAACAACAACAACAACCCTTTAATAACACTACAAAAAACACAGAGCGCAGAGCAGCTGGACAAAAGACCAATACACGCTATACAAACACACGCGGGGCCTCAACGATCACGCCTTCGTCAAGTAAGAGGAACAAAGACTAAGCTTCTCTAGTTCTCCTCCTCGCCACAACGCTGCGAGGTGTGTGACAGGAAAGACAGATTGCGGCTCAGAAAAGATAATGGACTTTAAGAATACAAGAGGCGGGGAGGATAAGAAAGGCGAGAGAAAGTAAGAGAGATTGAGGAAGTGCGAGAATGAGTGTAAAGGGAGAGAGAGAGAGAGAAAGAGAGGGAAGAGTGAAGAGTAAGAGAGAGATTGAGGAAGTAAGAGAATAAGGACAAATAGAGTAAGTGTCTTGCGGAGTGATTCCCTGAGTGAGAAAAGAGTAAGATTGCGCAAGGGAGGCAAGGACGAAGACAAGGAAGAAAGGAGGAGGAGGAGGAGGAGGGAAGGATGAGGGAGTGTTGTTGGGAAGTGGAGGAATGAGGAATGAGGAATGAGTGGGTGGATGAAAGGAGAAAAATGCACTTGGTCTTATAAACTGACATTTCAAAAACACAAACATTAGTCACAATCTCTCTCTCTCTCTCTCTCTCTCTCTCTCTCTCTCTCTCTCTCTCTCTCTCTCTCTCTCTCTCTCTCTCTCTTACACACACAAACACACCTTCTTCAAAATATACCCCACACATCGATTTTGTTTCCTTACCCTCCTGTTGTGTGTGTGTGTGTGTGTGTGTGTGTGTGTGTGTGTGTGTGTGTGTGTGTGTGTGTGTGTGTGTGTGTGTGTGGCACCCTGCTGGCACAAAACGACCCCAAGTCACGTGTAAAATGACCCCTCTTGTCGTATTCCTTCTGGCATGACACCTTTCCTTCCCTCCTTCCCTCCTTTCTTCCTTCCTTCCTTTCCTTCTTCCCTGACCTTATATTCCCCTCCTCCTTCTTGTCCCCTCTTAATTGGTTCTTCATTTTTTCTTACTTTCTACTTCCTTCTAGAGTGTGTAGGTAAAATTAAGGTTTCGTTGCCGTTTTTATGTAAAGAAAGGATGAGTTTTGTGAAAATGAGGATAGTTTAATGAAAAATGACACAAATGAGGGTTTAAAGTGAGTGAGGGAAAGTCATGGGTGCCTTAGAGAGGGGAAGCATGAGGTATTAGTGAGTCATGAGGGAGAGTGAGGGGTGAGAGGGGAGAGTGTCCATGAGGAAGTGTGAGGGAGGGCTGTGACAAAGAATGGGCTGCAGTGAAGGAATGGGAGGAGGAATGGGAGGGAGAGGGCGGGGCAGGAACCTAACTATACCTCTCCCTCTCTCTCCATGACTCTCCCTCTCCCTTAAACGCGGTGTAAAGTGACTCTGTGTACCAAGAGTAATTAGGAACTATGGCTCTCCTCTCCCTCTCACTTTTGGGACGAGTTTCACACCGCTATGGACTAAGCCTCACCCTCTTCCTCTCCTCTCCCTCCTCCCCCCACCAAAAGAACCCAGTAACCGATCCCCTTCCTTCTTTTTCCTCCTTTCTTCCCAGCAGTCCATCTCGTTTCCCTTCTATTCCAGCCGCCCATACATGCCCGGAAACTTTTCTCTTTATTGGATCGTGTTAAAAGCTGAAATCCTTGTGACCCTCCTCCTCCTCCTCCTTCTCGCTGCCACCTCCGTCTCTCCTCCTCGTCCGTATCCTTCGCGCGGGGCAGAAAAAGCCACACGGAAACCTCCCTCACTCTAATCCCGACTCCCGTTTTTTAATCCCTAGTCGCCACCGTCCGCTAAGACTCCCTGATGTCGCGAGGGAATCCATCTCCGAACTCACGGATTTAAGAGTCAAGTCCCAGCGGTGAAGGTACGGGTAAGTGCGGGGCAAGCAGCAGCATCCACGCACTCACGCTGCTGGGAAGGACTGCGGTGCCTCGAGGTGGGCAGGGCAAGGAGAGACGAGGCCTGAGCGAAGAGTTATGGTCGGTGAACGAAGCGGCGTGGACGGGTGCTGTAACAAGATGGGAGGTCGCGGTCTCGGCTGTCACACTGGTTGGGATAAATCTCGTCCCACCGTGCGCCAGCTCTCAGCCCACGTTTATTTTCTCTAATTAATCGCGTCAGTCTTTATGAGAGGCTGAGGATAACGCCCGCATGAGGAGGGGATGGAGGGGGAGGCTGGAGGGAGGAAGAGGAGGGTATACGGAGGGTAAGGAGGGTGAGCGGGAGTCATCCATTACACTTTTGTGGTAGTGGTGATAGGGGAAAGCAAGCTCCTGATGGGGGAGGTCATGGGGGGATTGTGTTTTCCTTTCTTCTGTCACCGAGCGCTGGACGGGTCGGGTTGAGAGAGGACAGGGGTGAGAGGAAAGGGTGAGAGGAGGACAGAGGGAAGGGGAGGGCAGTAGGGCAGGCGGGTGGACAGGCTGGCGGAAGGATAGACAGAAAGGGAAATGAGAAAGCAGTCGGGACGTGTTGGAAAGACAGATGAAGGTGGACACGACGAGAAAAGAAAAAAAAATGTGGGTGAGGCGAAAAAGAATGTAAGAAGATTAGAGTAGAAAAGGAAGGAAGGGAATGAAAAGGAAGATAAATGGAAGGAGTGATACAAACATCAGTTACGACGTGGCTCAAAATAGAATAAGATTGACCTTGTGAAATTGAAACAGATGAAGGGTAATAAAGACGGAAAGTGACAAAGAGAGAAGCGACGAAGAATAAGATAAAATGAAGCCAAGATAACGAATGACAGAATTCAAAGCATACAGGAAGAAAATGAAGAAGAGGAGAAAGAAATAAACGAAGAGACATTGAGAGAAACGCAAGGAGGAAGAGATAGAAAGGAAGTGACTAAGAGGAAGAGAAGCACAGGAAGAACGAGAGAGAGAGAGAGAGAGAGAGAGAGAGAGAGAGAGAGAGAGAGAGAGAGAGAGAGAGAGAGAGAGAGACCCAAGTACCTATCACAATGTAATCTCTAACTTTGAACGTTATAGTAGTAGTAGTAGTAGTAGTAGTAGTAGTAGTAGTAGTAGTAGTAGTAGTAGCAGTAGTAGTGCAAGTGGCATTAGTTCAGTGGTGGTGGTGGTGGAAGTGCTATGATGTGATGGAGAGAGGAAGAGAGAGAGGGAGAGGGAGAGTGAGAGGGAGAGGGAGGGAGGCAGTAATCCCCAACAGCTGGTTCCCTTGTGTGACTGAGGGCGTGGGCGGTCTAGGCATCCGTCAATTATGGTGAAGGAGTGTAGTGGGTCGCCAGTATCAGGGGAGGGCGCCGTGGGTGGTGGCTGGGCATGTGTGTGTGGGTGGCTGGGGCGTGGGAGGGGATGGCGGTGCGTGGGAGAGTATGAAGAGGATGCGAAAGGGTTTAGCTGCATAGGAGAATGTGGTGTTAGATGTGTAAGTATTTATCTGCATGGGAGAAAATGGGAGAACATGGGAGAGCATTGAATAGGGTCTGACTGCATAGGAGAAGAAGGGGAAGAGAGTTTAACTGCATGGGAGTGGATGAGGAAAGGTTTAATTTGCATGGGAGAGGATGAGAAGAAGGTCTAGATACATGGGAAAAAAAAAGACCTAACTGCATGTAAGAAATAAATAAAACTGTGCTTGCATGGGAGGGAATAAGAGATAGAAAGAATACCTGGGAGTGTGAGAGGCAACTTGCATATAGAGAAGAAACAGAGCTGAGTGTATGAGGAAATGAGTGAGTAACAGAGAGGGTATGAGGATGTCTGTCTTTGTGTTATAAAGTGGTATATGAGGTGAACTGTAAGTGTTTGTTCTGTGGGTGGCAAGCACTGGAGAGGGTATACATGAAGGAGGGAGTGGATTCAGTATTAGCTAAGTGGAGTTGAAGTGAGGTTGACTTTTGTATGTCATCATCACGAATTTTCAGGACTGTGGGTATCAAAGTGCTGTGGAGAGGCTGAAGGAAACTGTGATAGCTGTGGTGATGATCATGGGCTCTGTGGGATGAGGGAGTGAGTGTTCAGGTGAGCTGTGGTGAGCTGTGGGGATGTTATGGTGCGTGTGGTGATGCAGAAAAGCTACGCACTTTAATTGTGATATTACTAATTTAATTTATTTTTTTCTGTAGGTATAAAAATGACTTCAGAATTTTTTATCTTTCCTGACAGAGGACGTAAAATTAGATAAATAGACGCGTGGGTATAAAAAGTGTAAAGGAATCATAATTCAACGTAAAATAATGTAGGAAAGAAGAAACTGAAAATAACAACAATAAGACCAACAGATATACATCATCAATAAAAAAAAAAGAGCAACAGTGAGAGAAAGATGGAAAGACAGAGAAAAAAAAATGTCTCGCACAAAGAATGTAAACCAACAGATATACACAAAAAAAAAAAGCAAAATCTGAAATAAGAGGAATAAAAAAAATAACAAAAAGACACGAAGACAGAGAGAAAGAAGAAGAGAGAAAAAAAACTAGGACAACATACATACATCACAATAAACGTAAAAAAAAAAGAACAAAACGATAAATAGGAGAATTACAAAATGGAAAAAAGTGAAAAAAACACCAATAAGAGAAACGATAACGGAGAGAGAGAGAGAGAGAGAGAGAGAGAGAGAGAGAGAGAGAGAGAGAGAGAGAGAGAGAGACGAAGAAAAAAAAAAGTCTCACAACAAATCTACAGTTGAAGAGTAAATTCCTGAAATCATTGTCTGGAAAATAGAAAGACCGCCTCGTCCTTGCGTCTCGGGACTTCGGGACTTCGACAAAAGGATTCGCTTGAGACTTCGAAAAATCCCGAATTCTTGTCGTGACCTCTTGCCTTGTACCCTTGAGCCCCCCCTCTCCCCTTACCATCCCCCCTCCCCCTCCCCAACATGGCCATACCTGTCCCTCCTATGTTCCCTCCGACCCCCTCCCTCAGTTCCTTTCTCTCTCTCTCTCTCTCTCTCTCTCTCTCTCTCTCTCTCTCTCTCTCTCTCTCTCTCTCTCTCCAGTGTACTCGATCTAACATGGGAAAAAAGTTTGTACCGTGAGGCGTTGGATAATCTCTCTCTCTCTCTCTCTCTCTCTCTCTCTCTCTCTCTCTCTCTCTCTCTCTCTCTCTCTCTCTCCGTTCCCGTCATTAATTTCACGCATTTATTTCATTTCACTCATCTCATTTACGTTAATAATTTCATTCACTTGATTCACTTCGTTATTTATACTAATTTAATTCACTTCACACTCACTTTATTTCTCTCACTTCACTATTCATCCATTCATTGTTTCATTCACATAACTCAATTCATACATTCACTTCATCGCTTCTTTCACTTCACTGAGAAACGGGGTCTTTCGCTCCTCGCCTTTCACTCCCCTGCCTCATTTCCTTCACTTCTTTTCTACTTCTTCACTTCACCCAGCAAGGTTGTCTCTGGCTCCTCATCTTAATTCACTTCATTCCTTCACTTCCTTCACTACCTTAACTTCACCTCCTCACTCCTCATCTTAATTCTCCCTCACAGCAACTCAATCCTCACCGCCACTCTAGAAGGGGCAAACTCATTTAATTACCGCAACAGGTGATCGTGACAGGAAGGGGAGAAGGGGGAGGGGGAGGGCTGTGGCAGCGAGCGTTACTTGGCACCCTCACATGCATGCCACGCCTGTCATGCAGTGTGTTCATGACGCTTTAACATGTCTGTCATGCTAGTTTTTATTTTTTTCTCTCGGTTCTGTTTGTATTTGTTCTGTGCTCTCTCTCTCTCTCTCTCTCTCTCTCTCTCTCTCTCTCTCTCTCTCTCTCTCTCTCTCTCTCTCTGGTGTGTATGTGCGTTTGTGTGTGCTTTTCTCCTTTCTTTTACTGTCTTTCCTTTTTTTTCGTCGTCTTAATTATGAAAAGTATTACAATGTGTACTTTATGACAGGAAAACTCATTTAAATTCCTGTATTTTGAACATGTCTGTGTGTGGGGGGCAGGGCGGGTTGAGAGGGTGATGCATGCGCGCGCAGAATTCACACGTCTTAGTAAACAAAACCTGAATCAAACTCATACCATCCTTTCTCCACATGTAGAATCAAACCCAATGTTAAAAGTAACGTGTCTGGCGTGTGAATGTATCAACGCACCGCTCCTCGTGACGTTTAATGGGGATCAGCGGGCGGGAACGAGAGCTTGGGTTAAAATTGACACCGCGAGGCCCAAGTCGAGAGCATCAGCTGACGCATCCGTGGGGTGGGCCGGCCAATTAGCAGGGGGAACATGTGGCAGGCGACTCCTAACCTATCTACCTGACACGGGCTTCGGCTTCCCAGGTACACCACGGCCGTCTTGCCCCTACATTCGTCTCCCGGCCTGACACCTGGTCTAGAAGGGGCCCTTAAACCCCTTAATGCCGGCAACAGGTAAGCAAAAGGAGGGAGAAGGGACCCTGAACGTGAGGCAAAAGAGGCTCTAGACAGGGTTGGAATGCACGTGAAGGAAGCGAAGGAGAATTTTAACAAGATCCATAACTTACTTTGAGGAATCGGCGCGCGGCAGCTTAGGTCAGATAATATCTCTATTTTCGCTCAACAAATTTTCCCCGGCGGTGTTTGCAGGAATCGAGGGGCGTGGAGAGGCGTGGTGAGGGGTCTGGCGTGATGAGAGGGTCTGGCGTGGGTCTGGTGTGGGTCTGGCGTGGGGCTGGCGTGGGAGGCTGTGGAGAAAGAATAGTATAAACTTGTATGTTATGGGCGAGGTGAGGGAAGGGAAGGATGACAAAGGAAGAAACAAAGGGATTGAGGTGAGATCTGATGGCTTTTTGATTTGAAGTGAAACAAAGGAAAGGAAAGTATTGTGTGTGTATTGAGAGAGAGAGAGAGAGAGAGAGAGAGAGAGAGAGAGAGAGAGAGAGAGAGAGAGAGAGAGAGAGAGAGAGAGAGAGAGAGAGAGAGAGAGAGAGAATGAAACCTATACACATAAAACACACACACACACACACACACACAATCAAACAAAACAAATCACACACCAAACCAAAAACTTTACAACTAAAAAAAAAAAAGAAAGAGAAGATAAATAAAAAAAAACAAAGATTTTCTAAGAATTTTCACTACACTAGAAAACCTCCACAGCAAAACAAGACCACCAGCTTCCATGTTCTCTGCTCATTATAATAAGACTCGAGAAAACCCAGAAAATCCTCCTTAAAGGTTTATTTTATAGCTGGCCGGTAACACTGCGGGAGGAGGAGGAGGAGGAGGAGGGGGAAGAGGAAGAAGGAGGAGGAGGAGGAGGAGGAGAGGAGGTGGTGGTGTTTATAGTGGAAATATAGTGTAAGAGGAAGGAGATGCTGTCAGAAGAAAGAGGAGGGTGAGAGGAGGAAGAGGAGGTGAGGAAGAGGAGGAGGAGGAGGAGGAAGCAAGATGTATACGAAGGGAAGGGAAGAGATAAGGGGAGGAAATCCTGAACTGCCTCTCGTATTGTACCCTTTGTTGGGCAGAGAGAGAGAGAGAGAGAGAGAGAGAGAGAGAGAGAGAGAGAGAGAGAGAGAGAGAGAGAGAAAGTCTGTCTGATTGTCTCATTCCAACCTCCTTATCTCATCTCAGTCTATACATAATACCCCCCTAACCCCCTCCTTCTCTCTCTCTCTCTCTCTCTCTCTCTCTCTCTCTCTCTCTCTCTCTCTCTCTCTCTCTCTCTCTCTCCCATTAGTGCCAGCAGTGCCACTCATCATAGTAAGCGGAGTGACGTGAGGGCGGCTCGCGGTGTCTTGCAAACAGACTCTCAGAGCTTCACCGACAGCTTAGCGTTTAAACATCAGCTTTTTTGTGACTTAAGCCATTAATTGACGGGCAGAGAGACGGAGTGAGCGTGGGGGATGAGAAGGAGGGAGAGGCCATGTGTGTATGTGTGTGTGTGTGTGTGTGTGTGTGTGTGTGTGTGTGTGTGTGTGTGTGTGATCCTCTCCCTCTTTCTCTTATTCTTTTCCTGTTTCCCTTAGCCGTCCCTTCCTCATCCTTCTTCTCTTCCTTTACTCTTTCTCTCTCTCTCGCTCTCTTTTC
>NC_087180.1:16601614-16609114 GCF_035594125.1 Scylla paramamosain | reverse complement strand
TGTTTTGCTTCCTCCCTGCCCCGCGTCTGTGTTCTTCTTGATTTAATGCTTCTTGAAACGTCCATTTTCATCACACTTTTAGTCTGTCTGAGTTATTATCGTTGTCTTCCTCTTTTTCCAACTTCCTCCATCATTTCACGTCTCTTCAATTATTCTTCCTCCATTTTGCGCGCCTTCATAGTCTCCCCGATTTGGTCTCATACCTTGCACCCCCCACCCCCACACTTCGATCCCCACTCCCCTACCACACCCCTCACAGGTGGGTCCGCGCCCCCTCCAGTGCACCCCCTCCTCCAGACACAGGTAAGACGGGTGATGGCCGCCACTCATGCATTACGGCAAATAAACGCAGCTGTAATTTCTATTATACGGCGCTAAAATTACTCCTTGTGATCTCGTTCCCCGTAGCGCAAGTGTTAGCGATAGTGGTGGAGGCCGCTGGGTCGCCGCTGTCCCCGCTAAAATTACACGAGGCGGCGCATGTAACAAACAGAGGGGGTGGAAATTTATGAGTGATTCTGGAGGTTCTTCTGTCAAGTCCCGCTCTGAGTTACTGGTGCGTTAATACGAGGAGACTTTCAACCTCTGCCTCTGCTTCTCTTCATCCGCCCTGCCTTCTCCTTAACCCTGTCCTGCCTAATGCCGCCACTCGTCACACACACACGCTCACCTACAGGAAGATTATGAAGATTGACACGTATGCGCGGCTCGAGGTATTGCAAGAATGAATGGTGCATCAAAATACTTATATTTTCATGTTGTGTCACTTCTTTTACACGAAATCGCCTTATATTTTCACAAGGTTTAATTGAGGGAGAGAGAGAGAGAGAGAGAGAGAGAGAGAGAGAGAGAGAGAGAGAGAGAGAGAGAGAGAGAGAGAGAGAGAGTAGTAGTACCATCTCCTTTTTACATGTTATCTTTATCTTGAGTCTATATACATTGCTAATTCATGATGTAGATGGACAGAAAGATAAATGGTGAAGTAGATATGTGTGTGTGTGTGTGTGTGTGTGTGTGTGTGTGTGTGTGTGTGTGTGTGTGATAGACGTACAGTACATCATTATAACACAACACATTAAAACTCTTTCCACTTCTGCTAATCATTTCCTTTCTTACCAAATTATTAACTTTACATTCCCTACTACTACTACTACTACTACTACTACTACTACTACTACTACTACTACTACCACCACTACTACTATTAGACATCTCTACCTCCTCAATCTCCTTTCTTCCCCTCCGTCTCTTCTGGATTGCTCCTCTTTCCACCCTTACCCTCCTCCTCCTAGTCTTCCACCTCCTCCTCCTCCTTCTCCTCTTCCTCCTCGCCATGGATCAACATTAACTCCGCACCGTCACACAATCGGTCTTCCTCTGGCGAACTCGGTCTGATGCGATCTCGGTTCCAAACTAATGCTCCTTGACTTTTTCTTAATGTAACCCCACGAGTTGACTTGGCCAGACTGTAATAATGTTCGAGTCGCCCGGTACAGAGCAGGACGATGTTGTCACTGAGAGAGAGAGAGAGAGAGAGAGAGAGAGAGAGAGAGAGAGAGAGAGAGAGAGAGAGAGAGAGAGAGAGAGAGAGTGTGTGTGTGTTGTGTAGTGTATTATAGTGTGTGTGTGTGTGTGTGTGTGTGTGTGTGTGTGTGTGTGTTAGTCTATTATTACTGCCTTAACGTGCTTGCTTGTGTTCGTGTGTATGTCTGTGCATGTGTGTGTTGATTTATGTCCCTAGTCTAAGTTTTGCTTTGTTCGTGTTCTCAATGTCTTTGTTTCTCTCTCTCTCTCTCTCTCTCTCTCTCTCTCTCTCTCTCTCTCTCTCTCTCTCTCTCTCTCTCTCTCTGAACCTTCTTATCCCACATTCCTTAACATAGTGTAGCTTATGACAGACAGTCTTGTAAGGGACAACAAATCAGCTGCTGTTTGTTCTCTGTTTCTCTGTCAGCTCAACACCACCACCACCACCACCACCATCGCGACACAGGTGAGCATGACAGGTAACTCTAACGACAGCTGGCTTACCTGTCACTTGTATTTTTTTGCGCACATGAATCATTGTATTCTTTTCATCTATCTATCTTTCTCTCTACTAGTTCATCTGTAATGTGTGTGTGTGTGTGTGTGTGTGTGTGTGTGTGTGTGTGCATTTTTCCCTCATAGATCAATAAACATCCATATTATCTATCAGTCCATCTATCTTTATATATCTCCATCCATCTCTCCATCTGTCACTTGTATTTTTTTGCACGTGTGTTGAATTACTCTATCTATCCACCTATCAGTCCCTTAATCTCGCCATATATCTGTCTATCTATCCTCGTATATCTATAAATCTATCCATTTGTCTTCATAAAACTTAATCTACTGAGAGCGTCTAAGTATTTTGTATAGGGAGACATTATATAACCGGGACAAAGAGACAGATTGGAGGAGGAGGAGGAGGAGGAGGAGGAGGGTGGAGTGGCACAGGAAAGAGACTAGAGGGAGAAGACAAGAAGTAAAGGAGAGAAGAAAGGAGGAACAGAGAGAGAGAGAGAGAGAGAGAGAGAGAGAGAGAGAGAGAGAGAGAGAGAGAGAGAGAGAGAGAGAGAGAGAGAGAGAAAGCAAACAGGAACCACTCAACACTTCAGTAGCAATATCAAACAATGAAGACAAACAGAGAAGGAAACTCGCCCTGCAATCTATCCTTCAGGAAACGTTATGCATATACCACTTTGTTTTCCCTGCCTTTGTATTAAATCAGGAGGAGGAGGAGGAGGAGGAGGAGGAGGAGGAGGAAGATCAAGAGGAAGACAGACAAGATGCAGACTCCTTCATACTCAAATCTTGCTCAGTATTTCTCCTCCTTAGTAGACTCATTTGATGTCCAATTAGCTCAAGGAATGTAGCTCTTATACAAGGCTACATTGGGGCGATTTTCAGGGTTATTTATATTATTACCGTGATATCTTGATGGGGGAGTGTGCATGACCATTACCCAAGACTAATATTTAGGTCGTTTCTCGAGTAAATAGCCATTATTCTAAAAAAGCCATGAAATTTTACTAGTCTCTGCTTACAAGGTTTTCTGCGTGTAAACTTCCTTCTATCATTTATTTTTCACACACCAATAATTTCCTGTATTTACTCTCATTTTCCATTTTGACAATTTCCTTTGAGAGACGAAGAAAACTTTTTTACATCCTCCTTTTTTTGCATTAATTTTTTTTACTTAACTCTGCATAACAAACACGAGATGCCAAAGGTTCGACTTGATTTGTGATTCGCGCAGACAAATGGCGGGAATTTACATGAGGCCCCCTTCGTTATTGATAATCACGCGTGACTTGTTGCTTCCTGGTGAAAGAAACGCTGAGGTTCCTGTGAAAATAGTGTGTTCCCCTGACGCATTCAAAGTGATAGTAATATGCTACAGCGCCTCTTGCGGCCAAAACATTACGTTCCTGAGAGAGAGAGAGAGAGAGAGAGAGAGAGAGAGAGAGAGAGAGAGAGAGAGTCGATACAATAATTTCCTTACCTCTGAAACAAAATGATTAACTAACTTCCTCAGACAAACCACCTACAAGATTATACAACACCAACTATTTCAAAACGCACTAACATAATTCATCACCAAAGCGCGCATCACCAACCAGAATGAAAAACGAAGTACACCGAAGCACACGAGACTTCACTCACTGCCTCACTGAACCGCCTCGCTCACCCGGACCCCGCAATGTTACCAGATCACAAGGAAGGGAGGAAATCACTGTCAGATTGAAGAACTAAGCACACCTGCACTTCCTCCTCCTTATCTAACGACGCTAGTAAATCAATCAAATCCTCCTTCTTATCACGAACACACCAACACTACAATCACACGCTAGACTTGAGAAAATATGACTAAAAAACACATTAGCTTGAATCACACACTTAATACCTCTCTCTCTCTCTCTCTCTCTCTCTCTCTCTCTCTCTCTCTCTCTCTCTCTCTCTCTCTCTCTCTCTCTACCTTTACTGACGCTTAGGTACGCCACAGGACACGGGTGACTCACGGACACGAGGGCACTCAAGCACACAGTGAGGGACGTGTGGTGTCGCTGGCCTCTGTTACGTCACTGGGGCGGTGATGATTGGTGGGCCTTATCACGTGACTTGGGAGGCTGGACAAGGAGAGACGGAGGGGAGGGAAGTGATGCAGGGGAGGGAAGGAAGGGATGTGGAGGGGAGTGGAGAGGAAGGGGGAGGGTGGAAGAGGTAGTGAGTGCTGAATGATTGTGTCATGTAATGTTATGATTAGTTTCTGCAAATATGGATAAGAATTTGATGTTTTTACTCTTCTTTCCCCTTATCCTCCTCCTCCTACTACTGCTACTACTACTGCTCCTACTCTCCTTGCTACCACGAATACTATCACTACAATACTACTACTGTTACTAATACTACCAGTAACACGGACACTGCAGGTAATATCCACGCCAATGAACCCAATTAATAACACAGAAGCTGCCACTTAATTTTGATTTTCTTTGTAGCTTGAATGACAATCGCACCATTTGTCCCCCGTGAGGAATATAAACGCTAAGCATGTAACAAATACCCCCCCCCCCCATCCCTCTTAGAAAAAATAATAATAATACTTATACATACAAGGACTTGGGAGAGAAGAAAGAATACATTGATATCAAGGAACGCAGCATAGTGGCGCACCAGACAAGCGGCTCCACTTCTGTTAATATATGAACGCTGACAAAGCCCAAAGACGGAGGGTAAGAATAAAAACAAGAAAGAAAAAAAAAATCCACGAATAATCTCAGGCGGGCGCTTCTGCTAATACAAATGAAGTGAAAGCAAGACACGGAATCGGGCGAATAAAGTAAACGGATCGGGATCAAAGAAGGAAAACTGATAAAAACGTAGAAATAAGAGGACGGATATGAAAATTTACGCACAATTATCTGACAAGAGTGTGAAGTTAAACGGAGTGTCAATGTCACTGAGTGTGTTAAACAGTTACCTTCTGGATTTTATGCATGCGAGTATACCACGTTTTCTTCCTCCTTCGCACAGTGACAGGGAAACTTAAGCAAATTGTGCAGCTGGTGTTAGTTCGTTCCTGTGACGTCTGGTGGGTGATCTTTTTATTTATTTATTTATTATTATTTTTTTTTGAGTGATTCTTTATAGTCCCCCCAAAAAAGCCTCATGTTTACTGTAAAGACTTGAAGAAATGTATCGGTTTTCGTTTTGGTAAATGGTTTAGTAATTGAAGGCTTCATCTGAGGCATCCTGCAATTTGTGTTCTGATGGTAATTGTGGCCTAACACGCGAGCTTTGTGTGTTTATGTCAGTTTTCCTTTAGTTACTGCTCGATGAAAACAATTTTGAATAATTTTAGGGTAATTGCGCAAAAACCCTGTCGTCTCCAGCCACTAGGAAACACACACACACACACACACACACACACACACGCACACACACACCGTCACGGCCTCCACGCACTCACCTGTAACCTGTTCTACGCTAATTTGCATGTTTTACCTGTTCGCAATCTAAAAGTAAGAACTACCTATTTTCATATCAAGATTCCTGTTTTTCTTCTGATATTATGCCTGGCTGGTCTCACTCCGGCGTCTTAAAACCCACTTCCCTCCCTCTTAGGCCTGCATTTGTGTACATAATCGTTCAGTTTCAGGACTCTTCCGTGATGCTTAGCTAAGACAAATGCTGGGCTTCATTCAGTTAATGTATCCCCCTTTTATTCGGACATTATATTCAATTACGTTTCCCCATTCTGAAAATATCAGTTTTTTTTTTTTTTTTTTACCTTTGACTCTCGGGAGCTTATAAATTTCAGGTATTACCATTATGAAATTCTGCAAGAAATGTTTTATTACTAATGAATTCTAGCGGATTTATTCACACTTCTTTTTACGATAATTTTCAGGTAGGTAATGACTTCGCCATCACCTGGAGGCGCCAAGTGTCTGTAGAAATACACACTATAATGCTCTAATTTGGGGAAATGTGGAGTTTAAGAGCACGAATAGGTGATGGTGGTGTTCTTAATGGCCCAATATATAAAAACGGAACAGTAGACACGGAAAAAATTCAAAAAGTAAATACACCTTATCTTAGAACTTTGTAGTATATCTGTAGTATACTGAAGAAAATAAATGTACGCTAGACTGTTAAGAGTAAAAAAAAAATGAGAAGCAGAATAGTAGATACGAAAAACAGTTCAGTAACTAAAATACCTTTTTCCTGAAAGCTTTGTAGTTAAATGATGACTAAGTGCGATTTTATAACAGGAAAGAAAATTACTAGACTGTTAAGAGAATGAGGTGGAGAAAAATGACAGTAGGAGTAGTAGGTAATGTCTCTGTAGTTAGATGTCTTTGTAGTTAATAAAAGAAACATATTAGCCCAATGAAGAAGAAAAATAGAGCAAAATGACTGGAAGAATAGTGAAGATTATATAGTTGAAGAGAAACAAGTAAAAATAACTCAAGGAATAGCCGAGAATCTCTGTATTTTGCGGCAGAGTCAATATCAGTCCCTTAGTGCTGGCCAGAGAGTGTGGGGGAACCTGATAGGAGTAGCGAGGCGGAGGAGACAAGTTTCTACCTACGGGGCATGGGCTGAGCGAAAAGACTGCCTATATAGCTATTAAATCACGTAATAACTCACTTCCATGACTATCTCCCTCTGAAGTAATGGGCAATATCATAAGGGAGACGTGGAGCTGTCTTGAGAGAGTTAGGTTAGGTTAGGTAATATCATACGAGAGACATGTGTGTTGGGAGATTAGGTTGTTAGGTTTAGACAACGTTAAAGATTTGAAATGTGGATGTGTGTTGAGAAGGTTAAGTTACATTACGAGTATTACATGGTTAGGTTAGGTTAGATTTTAGACAGCGTTAAAGATTTGAAATGTGGATGTGTGTTGAGAAGGTTGTTACATTACGAGTATTAAATGGTTAGGTTAGGTTAGGTTTAGACAGCGTTAAAGATTTGAAATGTGGATGTGTGTTGAGAAGGTTAAGTTACATTACGAGTATTACATGGTTAGGTTAGGTTAAGGCCGCTTTATAGACTCAAGACATGAAAGTGTCTTGGGTGAGTTACGTTATACCCTGAATAATAAATAGTTAAATTAGGTTTAGACAGCGTTAAAGGCTGGAGACGTCGGGGTTGGGAGGGTTTTGTCATATTCCGAACGGTGAATGGTTAGGTTAGGTTAAGGTCGCGATAAAAACTAGAGACGTTGAAAAATAATGTAAGGCAGATCCATTATGGGCGCGGCATAGGAGTAACTTCCCTCTGAGGTGAATGAAACCTTTACTGGCTATTCTGGCTGGTTTTCAGGACGCCACAAGGTTCTTACAAGCGAAGAAAAAAAAAAAAAAAACAGCGCGGTTCGAATTCCAGGAAGACTAACGGTGATCATTCGAGTTTTAACCCCAAAAAACTACGATGTTTACACCAGCAGGCAGATTTTTGGAGGAAATCAAC
>NC_087180.1:16579114-16596614 GCF_035594125.1 Scylla paramamosain | reverse complement strand
TTGTATGCTTTTACTGGCGAGTTTATTTCTCTGCTCACATTTTATTCAGCTCCTTATCTTGTATCTGTTTGGACGTTTCTCCGCCGTACGTATTTACTCATTTCCATGAAGATCCGCGCGTACGTTTCACTAATGGTCACTTTCTGATGCTACAATATATACTTTCGTGCCTCGTCCGTGTAATTTCGTTCGTTTCGTATTGTTTTTATCTTTCTCTCAAGTCTTCAACAATTATCTTATCTATTAGTTCTTACTGGGTGTTCTCTCTCTCTCTCTCTCTCTCTCTCTCTCTCTCTCTCTCTCTCTCTCTCTCTCTCTCTCTCTCTCTCTCTCTCTCCTTCCTAACTAGATTTTTCCCTCCCTCCCTCTCTCCCTCTCTCCCTCCCTCCCTCCAGCGTTCATTACCTCCGGTCTTCAAAAAATCACTTCAGATAAACTCTGAGGAAGTTGGAGCGGCCTTAGCACGGCGCCTCAGACTCGCATGACCATTTTTTACGTTTACTAATGAGGCGACGTAACTCTTGGCGCCGAGTTTAATTAACAAAGGAGTCGCGAGGGAGAGAAGCAGCGGAGGAAGAATTTCGAAGCTTCGGATTTTATTTTTCTTCCGCTCTCCCTCCCTCCCTGCCTCCCTCCTCCTCTCTCTCGCTCTCCCTTTCTCCTCTGCACTCACACACGCGTAGTCTCTCTCTCTCTCTCTCTCTCTTTCGAACTCGTAAACAACAACTCTCCTTCCTTCCTCCGTAGTTTTCTTCCTTCTTGTTTCATTATCTCGAAGCTTCATTGCCGGTCTCGATTTGGTTCACGATGCAGGATTACGCTGAGTTAGCTGCGTGTTGGTGACGTGGACTCCTGCGCGGAATGGAGAGGAAAGGAAAGGTGGAGAGGATTGTTGCGAAGGGATAATGAGAGGAATAAGAGAAGGAGGAGGAGGAGGAGGAGAGGGCGGAAGGGAGAAGTGGTATAAAACAGGTAGAAGGAGTGATTATTTTCATAGGCCAGAGAGAGAGAGAGAGAGAGAGAGAGAGAGAGAGAGAGAAAGGAGTAAAGAAAAGAGGGGAAAAAAAAGGCGTAAGTAGGAGGACGCAGGAAGAGGAAGAATAGATGAGGAGTTAGAAAGATTATTGAAGCGAAACACACACACACACACACACACACACACACACACACGTCTCATGTAACCTCAAGTCCCACAGAAGCGAAGGATGGAGCGGCAGGATTAGTATATAGCTTCCTGTGGGGGGGGGTGGTGCATTGAGGTGGAGGGCGGCAGACGGAAGGGGCAACCACACATATATCTCTGTCGTGAACCTGTTTATTGTGGTGCGTGTAAGAGGCAAATTACGCACATGCCGATGGGAGGGATTACTTTCGCAAACATCACTGGCGGGGGCGAGGTGAGGCAGCGTGGGCAGGAAGGAACCGTCGCCACCAGGTATATTACTCAGAATCATGTGGGCTTGCAGTATTTTTGACGATTCCGGTATGGGTTGAGTGAATGGGATCGATATTTTTAGGTAGAGAAATTGAAAAGGGTGTTATTATGTGGCCTTGATAAAGTAAGTGCTGTATATCAGTTACTTACAGATAAATGGGTAGTTTTAGTTTAGTGAATGAGATAAATACTTTTGGTTAGAGAAACTGAAAAGGGAATTCTTGTCAGCACTTTTGGTTAGAGAAACTGAAAAGGGAATTCTTGGTTAGAGAAACTGAAAAGGGAATTCTTGTCAGCCTTTGCTATATGAATGAGTGGAAAAGGGAAAACAGTCTTTATGCTCAGATAGGCAGGCGGTTTTTGATGATTCCGGAACAGGTTAAGTAAATGAGATTGAGAGTTTTGGCTTGAGAAATTGAAAGAGGAATCATGTGTGCCCTTGGGAATATGAATCAGTGGGGAAATTATTAGTCAGGCTGAGATACAGGTAATTTATGACGATTGAACAGGTTAATTGACTGATAGAGATAAATTTGCCTATAAAAAAGTGAAAAAAGTAGATGAAAAAGAATCCTTATGTGAAGAAATTGTTGCTGTTAATCAGACTTGAGACAGTTCTGCAGTTTTAGACAATCTACAAATTAGATGAATAGGATTAATAATTTTGACTACATAAGTTGAAAAGGAATTCTTGTTTGGCCTGACAAGAGTGTTCGTGTGATTATTTTTGTTTGGAAAGGTAAGTTCACCGGGCTCAAACAGACGAGTAGGCTTGGACAATTCCGGAACAGGTTAATTGTCTGTGATCGATAATTCCGGGCTGAAAAATTGAAAGTGGAAGTCTTGCGTCCATCTTGGGATCTTAAGGGAAAATTGTGGAGAGGAACGTCAATCAAACAACAACAGGTATATGCGGTTCTGGTCAATTGCGGAACAGGTTAATTGAATGAGAGCGATAATTCCGACCGGAGAAATTGAAAAACGAAATTCCTGCGTGTTCGTTCAGACCTCTTTGGAGATTGAGGAACCGTGTAATGGCTGGAGATTTACGACGAGACATGCAGGGTGTTATCAGTTATCTCCGGGGACGTGAGAGAGGCGTATCATCAAGGCAAATAATAGTAAGGTTATAATTACGCCTCGCAAGGACGTTCATCTGTAAACCTTCGCGGTACGATCAACTTCACACCATCTCAGGCACCAGTTTTTTTTTTTTTTTATATCAAGAGTTGAGCAGATGCTTTCCGACTCCTCTCCCTTATCAAGCCCATCGGATCGTTACCGCAACAAGGAGCTAACAAGACTATAATCGGGCATTTATTATCAATCTTTACGCAGCGAGGAAGTCCGGGAGTTACGAGCTAGTATCTAAAGGAAGTCCCCTCTTCAATGCCGTGTCGTCGCGTGTAGCACATGGCGGGCGTACGATGTTAATCACTAATGACTTCGCGGTGATGTATCTCTCTCGCTCCTTTATCTCTCCTTGAATTACCTCCGACCTCTGACTGCACTCTTATTACGACCACGATGAACTGCTGCCTAATGTTTACAAGTGTGTGTGTGTGTGTGTGTGTGTGTGTGTGTGTGTGGGAGAGCATAGTGGGTGTTTACTTGCCGCGTGATATCTGACAGACAGACAGACGGACAGAGGAAAAAAAGAGGTGGAAGTTTTTTTTTCTTTCATCCCTATCTAACCTTTTTCATATATAGAGAGGTGAAGGGTAGTCTATTTCAGTTAATCCCCCCCTTTTTCTAACACACAGTCTTGTTTTAGGGCAATTACATGGAAATACGCGGCTGTCCAGTTCAGGTTTCAGGTCCATCTTCTTGTAATTGATAGATAATAAGCGACTCGGAGATGGACCGGAGCACGAAAGGAAGATAAAAAGAGTAGAGGAACAGAAGAACAAAGTGGTGGAGGAAGACGAGGATAAAGGGAGTGGTTGGAGGAAGGTCGCAGTGAGAGAGAGAAAAGTAGAGGGAACCAGGAATGGAGGCAAGCGAGGATAGAGAGAGAGAGAGAGAGAGAGAGAGAGAGAGAGAGAGAGAGAGAGAGAGAGAGAGTAGGAAGACAGCAGTGGAAAGAGAGAATAGTGAAGATATTAGTGAAGGTAGACGAGGATAGAGGGAGAGATGGCGGAGGAAAACCATAGTGGAGAGAGAGAGATTGGTAGACACATGACTGGAGAGAGAAAAGGATGATAAGACAAAAGAAGAGGAATGTATGTTAGTGGAGGTAGGAAGGAGAGAAGTTGTAAAGGGAGGAAAGAGTCGATAGAGACAAACTAGTGAAGGTGAATGGGAATAAACGAGCAAGTGAAGGGAAAATAGGATGAAGGAAGAACGCTTTTAAGGCAGAATTGAATGAAGAGAGAGAGAAGTTCGTGAAGGAAGCCAAAAGTAGTTAAAAGTAAAGAACTAGATAAATATTAAGTGAAAATTACGTGTGTTGAATAAAACAAAACATTACAAGGTGAAGATCAAGACAAAGACAGAGGAGGAGGTGGTGGTGGTAGTACTGAGGTGAGGTGAGGAGGAGAGGAAACATCTACTTTACACGAGCACCGGCAATAAAATACTTCACAGCTTCGAACACCGTGCAAGCGGGACGAACCCTTGGTCATGAGAGCTAAATAAACTTGTATCCAGGGGTAGAATTAACTTTAATAACACACATTCGCAGGTAAGAAAGCACAATTAACGCGTCCTGCCCGTAATTCGAGTGAACCAGTTTCCCTTCCGTTCCCGCCGGTGGGTTCGAAGCCTCGCCAATGCTCCGGATCTGGTCTCAAAGCGGTGAATCCTAATTTTCCGCTCACGGTGAAGTAATACCACGTCTCCTCCCGCTCCCTCTCGCCTGACCAGTAGCGGGAGGTGTTTGTGTCCTTTCCTATCGCGTCGTCTTTGTTTTTTACCGGTATAGATTGTTAGGTGAGGAGAGGAGCGGGAAGAGGCGAGAGGAGACAAGACAAGGGACAGGGGCAGGACGTGAAGAACGGAAGGGAAGGAATAATACAAAAAAAAAACTTCCTCTATTTGACCAGACCACCAAAATTTCGTTAAGTGAAATCCCAAAATTTATCTTCTCATCTTTTTGTGTCCATTTTTTTTTTCTTTTTTTTCCGTCTGTGGTATTTTTGGGTTATTATTAATAGATTTTCTTTGCTTCATTTGTTTTTATCTCCTTCCTTGCAGGTCTCTATTTAAGAAAGTAAATATGAGGTGGGAGTTATTTTAATGAACCACTTATCTTTTATAATATTTCCTTACCACTCGCTCGTCCTTCGCTGCGTCAAGAGGAGGAGGAGGAGGAGTAGAAGTAAAAGTAGTAGGAGGAGGAATTACTTCGTCATCTTGCTTGTTCTCTCTTTCTCCTCTCATCCTCCCGTTCTCTCTCTAAGTCATTCTTTTTTCTCTCTTCTCTTTTCCACTCTTCCAATTCTCTTATTCCCTTTCTCAGTTACACATTTTTAGCGTCACTTTTGTCATGCTTCCATCTTTTATTTTCCGATTCATCCTTTATTAACAGGCTGTAAGTCACTTTTTTTCTCTCTTCACTCTTCCGCACACTTCCTATCGTTTTTTCTCTCTTATTCCCTTTCTCAGTTACACATTGTTACTCTCGCTTTCCTGTCATTTCCTCCACCTATTATTTTCTGTTTGCTAGCTTCCCATTCTTCTGTTTGTTTTTGTTGCAAGTGGCCGTTTTGTATTTAATATAATGCTCCTTCATGGTTTTGTGACGAATTTCTGGAGATTGGTACAATTTTCTGGATACGGTGTCAGATTTCTGGATATGGTGTCAGATTTCTGTATATGGTGTCAGTCTTTGAGTATAGTGTTAGTTTTCTGGTGGTTCTGATGCTGCTCGTGTGAACTGGGTGTGAAAATGAGAAAATGTACATAGGGAATCCTGTATGTTTAGACTGATGGCTTATATAACAGATTGTACGGGTGTGGAGTCATCTGGTGGTGTGGAGAGAGAGAGAGAGAGAGAGAGAGAGAGAGAGAGAGAGAGAGAGAGAGAGAGAGAGACTTCACTCAGTTTCAATGTAAATAGTAATATGTTGACTTGTTGATTAACGCAATAAAAGTGATGATGAAGATGATAGTGATGATGATAATAATAATAATAATAATAATAATAATAATAATAATAATAATAATATTGCATTATATGTATAACCGTGAGTACTAATAAGAAGCTCAATAAATCATGCTGTTTGTGATGTACTAATACTATGAACAGATATAACACACACACACACACATACACACACACACACACACACACACACACACACACACAAGGAGACAATCATGATAAAGTAAATCCATCTTGTAGCTTTAAAACCCACTACTTAAAAAAATAAAGATAGATAGAAGAAAATGGATGCCGCTGTGTACTTAATATTAAGATAGATGAATAACCAACACACACACACACACACACGCACACACACATACATACACACGTACATAATACACACACACGTTGGAAATCTTTATGAAGCACATCATATTGTTTTAAGCTAGAAAAGTAAAGGAAAATATTGAAAAAAAAAAGAAGTAGAAAGAGTACCGTTTAATATTAAGACAGAATAACCAACACACACACACACACACTTTAAAATATACTTGGGGAGAGAATCTTGATATATATCATATAGGTTTAAAGCACAAAAGTAAAGAAAAAAAAAGAAAAAAAAATAGAAAGAAGTACCGCTTAAGATAGATAACCAACACACACACACACACACACACACGTACATGCATACAACCTTGATAAAGTACTGTGCATCGAATAACTTAAAGAAAAAACCCACAAGTAAAGATAAAAAAGAAAAAAAGAGAAAGGAAACAGTACCGCTTAAGATAGATAACGAACACACACACGTACATGCATACAACCTTGATAAAGTACTGTACATCGAATAACTTAAAGAAAAAACCCACAAGTAAAGATAAAAAAGGAAAAAAAAAGAGAGGAAAGAGTACCGCTTAATATTAAGATAGATAAATAACCTGCTTGCTTTATCTGGACGTAATTTATGCCAACAATTTGCATTTGAAGTATACGCGGAGGGCAGAGTGTGACACGGACAGCAATGGTCATCACTGTCTACCTAAGCACAAGTCTGCGCCACATAATTAGTGACTGCGAAACCTTCATTATAAACTGACTTAACCAAGATGGAACGCTCTGCTGGACGTCAACTGCTCTCTCTCCCTTTTTTTTTTTTTTTTTAACCTAATTACTGCTTCTTTCGTCGTTGTTGCTGCTGTTTTTATTTTTTTAACTATTTTTTTAGGTATTTGAAGTATTTTTTTTATTTATTTTTTTTTTATGGTTTAGGAGAAAATTTTCAAAGAAGTCAAAGTTTTGAGAATATTTGCCGATTTTTTTGCTTTTTTCTTTTCTTTTTTTTTTTTGTAATCTGTATTGTTTACTTCGTGGATTTTGTGTTTATATCTAATTGTTTAGATTAACATACTAGTGATTTTTTTCTCTCTCTTACTCCAAAAATCTTCTAAACACTTTATAGCACCTTTGCATGATGTGAGATGCTGTGAATTGAGTTTTGTGGCTTTGAGTTGTGTTAAGAGTCAGCATATTAGTATTTTTTTTATTTTATTTTATTTGTTTATTTATTTATTCTTAACTTTTTTGTGTTTTCTCTTTTACTGCAAGACTCCGAAACGCATCATAGTGGATTGCTTGAGTTGCTGCGAAATGAGTAGTGTTGAGTTGAGTTGTGTTATGATTCGCTATATAAGCAACTCCTTTTTTATATGTGTATGTGTATGTATGTTCTCTTTAACTTAAAAAAAGAAAAAATCAAATAAACTAAAATTAACTTTGCATAATATAAGTTACTATGAAATGAGTGCCGCTGACTTGAGGTATGTGTGTGTGTGTGTGTGTGTGTGTGTGTATGTGTGCTTGCTAAGAGAAATTTTTATCAAGTCACAATTCTATACTGTACTCGTAGCGATGCCCAGAACACGTCACTATAAATCTGTGTTGAGAAATTTGATGTTGCCTGTGCCTGGGTCTCGTGCTGCTTCCCTCGCAATGCATCAAGACCTGTGGAGATAAAATAACAAGCACTTGCCTTCCCTTGACTTATTACCTTGGCTATTAAGTTCTTTTTTTATTTATATCTGATTATCATCTTTAGTTTCATGCATATAAGGAGAGATGAGCCTAAAGCCAGAGAGAGAGAGAGAGAGAGAGAGAGAGAGAGAGAGAGAGAGAGAGAGAGAGAGAGAGAGAGAGAGAGAGAGACGAGAAGAGAAGAGACGAGTAGGTGGGAGGAAGAGACAAGAGGAGGAGGAAGAGGAAACGAGTGAAGGAGAGAGATAGGACAAGAGGAGGAGCAGTAGGAGGAGGAGGAGTAGGTAATTAAGACGCGGTTAAGGTAAGAGAGAGAGAGAGAGAGAGAGAGAGAGAGAGAGAGAGAGAGAGAGAGAGAGAGAGAGAGAGAGAGAGAGAGAGAGAGAGAGAGAGAGAGAGAGAGAGAAACCGAGAACGTGTCTTATCTCAGAACAAGACAGACGGGGACACCACACGTCAGCCTTGGCCATGTATCATTAAGAATAACTCTCTCGTCCCCTCGTGGAAAAAGGTGAGACTTCCTTACCTTGCCTTACCTGGCCTGCACACCTGAGCACTGGGGCCCCGCACAGGTGTGACTGATGAAGCTGGATAAAAGTGTACCCTTGGATAGCTTGTGTATAAGACCAGGTAGATATGTAGGTAGTAAGGTTGATGGATGGATAGATAGATAAAAATGTGTTAGAAGTTGACAGTGTTTAGGTGTTTTTATATTTATTTTTTTTATATGGAGAGTAAAGTTATAGATACAGAAATAGATAAATAGATATGAATAGATAGATAAGTAATTAGACTGATCGATAGATAGACAAGCAAATAAATAGATAGATTGATAGATATTCTGATAAATTACCAGGTAGACAGAGAAATATCAGTAATAAATCTATACTTATTTCCTCTATAAGATGAAAAAAAATGAAACTCCAGTGTTGATATACAATTTTATTTACAATGTTTTAGTTTGGTGGGCCGGTGGGGGGTATTGGGCATCGGGGTGTTAATGAGGGGAACACCTGAGATGTGAGGAGGATGGGGAGGCTGTGGCGAGGATGATGAGGGAATTGCTTAAAGATACTGGAAACTTATGAGAGACTTGAGACGCAGAGAGAGAGAGAGGGGGGGGTTGTATAGGAGGAGGAAAGAAACACGAAAGGACTTACTTGAAGGAAACATGAAGATGAAGAAGAAAGCGTAATGATGAAGGAACGTAGGATGGGGAAATAAAATGATTGAAGGAACTTACTTGAGAAATGATGGATTGGGGATGTGAAGGAGGGCGTGAGGATGAAGAGAAAACAGCGATGTGAGACTTGGGGAATAAAGGAACATGACAGAAGGGCCTTTGAGGAGTGATGAATTAGGGAGTGAAAGGATGGGGCATGAAAGGGACCCGTTTTAGAGGAGGGAAGAGGGCCCAAGTAGGAATGGAGGCTGGGGAATGGGGAGGGGATGAGAGGAAAGTGGGGTTTCTCAGACATAAATACACCATAAATTAGTCTACATAACCTGACACTGTACAGACTCCTCCTCCTGCAACGTTGTCACACGAAACGTTTTTGTACAGAGAGGAAAGAAAAACGTTTCTGAGTCATGGCTAAATATCATCTTATATATAGTAATAAAAAAAACTGAGAAGGTGTTACACATTAAACGTTTAGCATTCGTAGGAAAACGCCTGGCTGATCTGCGTTAGTTTGCGTCGGAGGTCTAACGCCAAACACCTTCTTGATAGGAGGAGGAAATTAACACAAAACGTTCGTAGCAAAACTGCTGGAACGTTTGACGGCTTCTTGAGTCCACTGAGAGAAACGATGAGAGGAAGTTTTGCTATTTTCTCCTCTTTTTCACACAAAGTATCCTCCTCTTCACCATCTCTCTCTGTCTCATCACCGCGCGACTTCACTTCACTTCTCAGCACCGTTTTCTCGGCCCACGAATGAAAATAAAGAGTTTACACTACACTATAAACATCCCTTAATGGTATTCGTTCGTATGGAGACTCTACACTGAAGGAGAAGAGACAAGACGCTTCTCTCACATCACGCTTTGACTCTCAGATCACCGTGGTGGTAATTCTGACGTCACTAGGCTTTGTTTTGACACTTTTCAATCACATGAGGTCCACTTCCTTGTGTGTGTGTGTGTGTGTGTGTGTGTGTGTGTGTGTGTGTGTGTGCCCTCAGGATCCTTAGGTTCATATGGGGCGCTCGAAAATAGGATAAGTGCCTCGTATCCTGCAGATTATCGCATCCTTGTATCCTTCCTTCCATCTACCCGTACTCTTCCTCCGCCTCCCTTCAGCTCCTCCTCCTCCTCCTCCTACTCCTCCTCTTCCTACTCCTACTCTTCTCCTCCTCTTCTTGCACTTGCTCTTCCATCACTGATAACAAGGGCGGGCCTGTCTGCTCGTCTGTTTGTCTGTCATGTATGTTTGTTTTGGCCATCACAAGAGGGCCCTTGTTTCTCCTCGTCGTCCGCTAACTCTGGTTCACTATTACCCTTTGTTGGTCTGCGGGATGAGTCGCTTCTCCCCTGACATGTTGAAGTACGAGACGAAGAGAGCATGTACGCCTGTCAGTAACGAGTGGAAGTGTTCGAGATTAGAGAAATCGGTCTAATTTTATGCGTCTACTTGATCGCTCATCACTTCTTGAGTCTCTTGTGGTGTGTACTTAATACTGATCGGCGCGGGCGGGGAATCTTAAACTTGTTGGATTTCGTTTGATTTAGATTTCTTTCCCAGTATGTTGTGTTCTCGCGTGTTGTCACTCGTGTGTGGTCGCGTTTTCTTTACCTGATGGCTTGGATAAGTTAGTTACAATGACATTTTTCACTCGCACTTTTAAACATCGAATTTCATTGATTTTCTGATATTCTGGGATCCTCTGCGAGTCTCCCTTTACACGTGTAGGGGAAGAACACGAATCCCACGCTTGTAGAATTTCTTGGTGATGCCAGGTGTGGGGCAGCAGGTGGGCGGTGTGGCGACGAGGAGCGGACGAGAACCCTCCGCTGTAATCGCCACCGGTGTTGCGTTGCAGTGGTTGTGTACTGGTGGTGGTGTTACTGATAGTGGTATTAATGTCCGTGTTTGCGGTGTTTGTTTGGTTGGTGGTGGTGGCGGCGATAGTAGTGTTGGTGTTACTAGTGTTGTTGGTGAAAGTGGTAGTAGCAATCTGTCATTAGGAGAGCAACAGTAGCGCTGGGTCAGTGGGAGCTGCGGCTGCTGCGGCGACGACTGAGGCAGCGGCAGGAGCAGTGGAGGTCAGAGCGGCGTAGTGGTGGAGGCTGAGATACGGGGCCTTAGGAGCGACGGCGGGGATGTGGGAGGCCGCCGGCGAGAGCGAGGGCGAGCATCATACCGGCGGCAGTAGCTTGTCCTCGTCCTCCTCGCGGATGGGGATGGTGGAGTGGTTGTAAAGACCCTGAGCCATCAGCTGTAGTGCCAATGGGTTTGTCTGGCCCTTGGCCTGCTGGGATGGGCGGAGAGAAAGAGGAGAATCAGAAGGGAGACACAAACTGCGATTATATTGATAGGGGAGAGACTGAAGATGGGAAAGACAAGAGAGAATGAGGGAGTGGCGAAGAAGAATCATAGGACAGACTCGGAGCACTGTATTGAAAGGGATGAGTGTGCTGATGGAAAAGGGAAGAGAGATGCTGAGGCTGTGGGAGACGTATGAAAGATAAAAAAGAAGAGATAAGATGGAGATGAAAAGAGAACGGAGGGGACAGGAAAACAGTTCAAAGAGAGAGAATAAAGTAACGAGTAAATAAGTTAAATAAAAGACATGTAAATAGAAGTAACGAAACAAAAAAAGAAGAGAGAGAAATACCATGAAAAAAAAGCTTTTGTGAGAAAAAAATAAGTAAATGTAAGTTAAATAAAAAGAAATAAGAGGAATGAGAGAAAGGGGACACGGAAGAGAGAATAAATGTTGTGTTGAGGGAAAGGAAGGGATGGAGGGGAGGGCGGCACCACCACCACCACCACCACCACCACCACCACCACCACCACCACCACTACCAACACCACCACTACCACCACCTCCTCCTCCTCCTCCTCCTCCTCCTCCTCCTCCTCCTCCTCCTCCTCCTCCTCCTCCTCCTCCTCCTTCACCGCCCTCCATCAGCCTCACAGCTCGCTCCTTCAGCCTCATTTGAAATTATAATGTACATAAACAAACTTTGTGGAGAGGAAAAATAGAACTACGCAAACCTAAACTACATACAACGCACGCACGCACGCACACACACACACACACACACACACACACACACACACACACACACACACACACACACACACACACACACACACACACACACACACACACACACACACACACACACACACACACACACGGGTGCGCTGCTGACACGTGTTATAGACAAGGTTTGTTTTTTTCCTGTTCTTCACCTCCTCGAGAGATACACTCGAGCAGCACGACCTTGCTTGACTCAGTGTTCCGAGGTGTTTTTTTAAGGCACTGATCCGTATGAGTGTTTAAGTGTGTGTGTGTGTGTGTGTGTGTGTGTGTGTGTGTGTGTGTTGAGGTGGTGTTTTCTCTAGACTGTGATCCATATGTGTGTGTGTGTGTGTCTGTGTGTGTGTGTGTGTGTGTGTGCGGACAAGTCTTGCTTAACTGCCTAATTTATGCAGAAATGTGTCAGGGTCATGATAATTTATTAGTACAGGCCACAGACAGACAGACAGACAGACACGCAAGATATAATGAATTAAAAGTAGTATTTTCATGTCGTGTGTTTGTGTGTGTTTTCTGAGTGGTTGCGTGAATGTGTGTGTGTGTGTGTGTGTGTGTGTGTGTGTGTTTGTTCTTTTTTTGTCTCAAGTCATAATCTCTTTGACACTATTTTAATTATGTTGTGTTATCCCTTCGTGTTCTTCACAGTACCCTTTGTTATCTGTTCATTTATCTTCTGTAGCAACGATAAGTGAAGATGAAAGAAGAGAATTTGTGTAGATATTATTCTGCCCTACTTTTTTTTTTCCCCCTTTCCTTCTCCAAGGCTCTTAAATCTTTGTAAACTGAGCTATTTCTTTTTATACACATGTTCTATCTTTTTGTTTGTCTCTCTCTCTCTCTCTCTCTCTCTCTCTCTCTCTCTCTCTCTCTCTCTCTCTCTCTCTCTCTCTCTCTCTCTCTCTCTCTCTCTCTCTCTCTCTCTCTCTCTCTCTCATTATTGTTATTATTATTATTATTATTATTATTATTATTATTATTATTATTAGTAGTAGTAGTAGTAGTAGTAGTAGTACGAAAAACCTGAGAAAAACAACACACACACACACACACACACACACACACACACACACACACACACACACACACACACACACACACACACACACACACACACACACACACACACACACACACACACACACACAGACACGCTTCAACACATCCCACGTCAAAGAATCATAAACGGGAGTTAACCTTTTTTATCTTCGCCCTTTTGTTCTGGAACCAAATCTTGATCTGCGATTCGTTCAGACCCAAGTCCCTCGCGAGGTCTTGCCGCCGCTTCTCCGTCAGGTACCTGCTGGTAGACGGGGGACCTGGTGACTTGGTGGCGCATTGACCTGGTGATCTGGAGCTTTAGTCATGAATCTTTAGAACAGGTCAGGTTTTGGGAGGTGAGGTTAGGTTAGGCTCTACTGGTGGTGTTAAAAGTTTTGGTGTCTTATCGTGATTTCTACTGGTCCTAGCTGAAGTAATTGAGTTTATACGTTGTTCTAAGACATTGTAGTGGAAGTTATTGCGTTTTCAGGTACTTATGATAGGTCCTAGTGGAGTTTACTAGGATTTTCCAGGTACTTCTAACAGACCTTTGTGAAAGTTCTTGGGTGTTTCAGGTAGTACTTCTAACATGTCCTAATGGAAGTTAATGGGAGGTTTTGAATTAGTGTTTTCATGATTCCAGCGGTAATTTTAGCATTTTTTTTTCCCAATTATCTTACTGCGTATACCTCTGCTATGAAATTTAAGGGATAGAAAGATGAAAAATTACTAATAATAACATGAAATTTAAGGTAGAGAAAATACAGTTTCAGCCTATTTCCTTCCCTGTAGGGAGACAATGATCTTAGAAACGTACATTAGATACTTTATAAAACTCAGCAACCTTGCTCTCTACCTGATCAGTTCTTGACATAAAGACATCACTTCCTTTCTGGCGTATTTTCTAACCTTCCTGAACATTTTAAAGAATTTTGATATGACAAACCTATTATTTCTTCACCTATGTTTTTTTTGCACCACTAACTTCATCTGTATAACCCTTGACCTGACCTGAAGACGACCTGACCAGTGCTGACCTGTTTTCCTGGAATTCCTTCTTGAGTCTCGCCAGCTGATCCGACGTGAAGGCTGTGCGAGGCCGCTTCTCATCCTTCTTGTCCCGCTTCTTGATCCTCCGCGTCCTGGGACCTGGCGGGAGAGACAGAAAGGTGTTAGGTACGGACAAGTGGAAATACTGAGCTTAGACGAGTAGAGAAAGATACTGTACAAAGATGTGAATAAGTAAGATCAGAAATTCTTGCTGGGACTTGGCTTTCTGGGACCTGGTGGGGGAGACGGACAGGTGTTAGGTATTGCCAGGTAGAAATACTGAGCATAGACAGGTAAGGAAAGATAATGTACGTACAACAATATGAATAAGTAAGATCAGAAATTTTGGTGGTGCCTTGCGTCCTGGGACCTGGTGGGCAAAGAGGAGGAGATAGCGCTCTTGCATTTTCCTCTTTATATGCACAAGGGAGGAAGATTCAAGAGCAAGGAAAAAAATAACCGAGAGAAAAATGCTTCCTAATTGTCTCTCCCTTAAAAAAAAAAGAAGAAAAGTACAAAAGAAAAGCCAATTTTAAATTTAGAGACGCACTTAAACTCCTTTTAAACAACACAAACCAAGGAAACTCCATACAACTTAATTTTAGAGACACCATTACTGAATAACCTTCCTCTTTGATACCCCTTAACTTAACATACCATAAACCACACACAGCAATCCACAACAGCATAGAAATCACCTGCTCACGTTACCTTTCCCCATTTTCCCTCCAGTGACTCAGTTCTCAGGTTTACGTTAGAACCACTGCCCGAGTCTTGCATGAGGCGTACGTGATTCAGTGTTCTTTTCCATGCAGGAACCTGGGGAACTGTATGCTTTGGGGGTCTTAGTAATGAGTGGTAGGAAGGCTGAGGATTTGAATGTACCCTGCAGGTCTTGATATTGGTGTGTGTGTGTGGGTGAGTGGGTGGGTAGGTATGTGGGTGTGTGTGTGTGTGGTGTGTGTGCTTAGCTGTGAATAGTTGAGGTGGTGGTGGTGTGGTATGCTAATGGTGGAGACTTGCAAGTTGTGGGTAGGAAGTTATATAGATAGATAGATTAGTGATGTAATATGGTTAATGGTGACGCAATGCTGATATTGGATAGACAGATGGATAGATACACAGATAGATAGATACATAGGTAAACAGACAGACAGACAGATTGATAGATAGGTAAATATATCAATCTCTTTTGGCTGTACAGTAACAAGAAATTCAAGGATAAATTAGTAATCTTGTTTAAGGCAAATACGGAGATCGATTAAGAAATAATAGATGAAAACAGAGGTAAAAAATAGTGAATGAATAGATAAAATAGTTTAACAGATATTCATTCGCTACATGTGCAATTACCAAAAAGGATTAAATGAAAAAAAATAAAATATATGTATAACCTCACTGAAAATAAAACAAAAACCACACAAAGTACATAATGAAAAAGAAGAAAGAAAAAGAAAACAAATAGAGCGATATGAATAGAGCAATGCCTTCATATTGTAACAAACCAGAAGACAGCAATAGAGAAACACAGGGAGGTAGGAAGAGGAAGGTAGGCAGGCAGGTAGGTAGAAAGGTGGACTACAGGCGGCGAGGTAATTGCAGCTCGTAACAGGGTAGCGGGGAGGAGGTGAGGGAGCACACGTAGAGGAGTGTATTGAAACAAGACACACTAATTATTTCTCGGTAGTCAGTTGTACATGAATGTTAGAGAGGGAAAGGTGAGGCGGGGAGCATACTAAGTACTCCACATGTGTGTGTTTAGTATTGGTGTGTGTGTGTGTGTGTGTGTGTGTGTGTGTGTGTGTGTGTGTGTGTGTGTGTGTTTCGTAGTAAATCTTTTTAACCATTAATGTTGTTTATCATTTCTTTGGTTTTCACTATACTACTACTACTACTACTACTACTACTACTACTACTACTACTACTACTACTACTACTACTACTACTACTACTACTACTACTACTACTACTGTGTGTATGTGTGTGTGTGTAGAAGTGTGTGTGTGTGTGTGTGTGTGTGTGTGTGTGTGTGTGTGTGTGTGTGTGTGTGTGTGTGTGGCAGGCCAGGTGTGTGTGCGTGTTTGCGTGCGAGGCTGATGTGCACTCATTAAAAATCAATTTCGAAAGTAATATTCAAGGGGCGAATTTTCTCCCGGCCATTAAGGCGTCATCAATGGCTCTATACAGGTGTGGGCGCAAGGTGGTAATCACACACACGTGCAATTAACATGGAGTGAATCATGCACTGCGTCTCTACTTACTCCTGAGATCACTGTCATTACTATTGCATCGAATCATTTAAATTATATAATGCTCCTCGGTTCCTGGCATGATGCAAGCGCCTCGGGGCAGTAGCGGCATCTGGAGTGGTTTGGAGTAAAGAAGGAAAGAGAGGGCCGAACATTTACAACACTCCACGCACTCCGCATAGGCAAGAGCAGGTTTGCTTAATGATAGAGGCTAAATTTTTGAGGTGTAACACTGCGACACGAGCAAGTTGCAAGTTTCTTCGCCACTCTAGTGATGAAAACGTTACAGGAGCTTGAAAATAGACATCGGGGGGACTTCAGATATTCTTGCCACCGTCTCACACGCATCTTGAAACACTTGAAACATGCATGTATCGTTAGTATTAGGACATGAATTTCATAGTGCAGGGTTTTCAAGATACGTACTAATTAGCCTTTCTGAACCAAGTACTTTTTTTACCGAGAGGTATTGGAGAACGATTGCAAACTACAAAATAATTACAATATAAACAAAATATAATACGAACAAACTTTGCCATATTGAAGAATCTAAGCAGGATGATACAACATATAAGAAAATAAAACAAAATGATAAATACAAAATACAGCGCATATTCGGGTCCTCTGCAGAGAGTGTGGGTCAAGGAAAACGTCTCAATACTTGTTATTTGCCGGCCGAACACAAGGCATTACTCGACAGCTTCGTAAATCATCCCTGGGACAATCGTACCTTGGCATAAAATTCACGTACGCTTGTCAGCCCGACCCTGCCGCGGCGGAGCGTTGTAATATATGAGTTATTTCTGAACCAGTTGCCACAAGTGAAGTTTTTGTGTATTTTCAGCCGTAATTGAGTGAAAAAAGTATATATATCTTACCTGGTATTTTAGTTATTGTTGCTGGGTTAGTTTCCGAGTCGTGGAGGAAGACGGAGAATAGCCCGTGAGTTTTTTTTTTTATATAGAGGCATTGCTGTTGACTGTTCAGGAGTGATACATCGTGACAGCACAACATAAAAGCACCTGCATGACTTTTTTTCCTTCTCGTCCCTCATGTGCAGCAAGTGGCGCCATCACAGAGGCCTCAGTGCTGGCTGTGTGTGATGGACAACGTGACACTGTGACATAAGGACTCCTGTATTACTTTTACCTTCTTATTTTCACCTGTAGCAAGTGACGTAAAGCAACACGGCGTCTATTTTGTTAAGAGACTTCGATCTGACTGTGTGTCTCTGTCTTTCTCTTTTTTCAGCACGACATTTACATAATCAGTCTCTACCTCATATTTTCATAGCAATAAAGACAGATTTGTGCATCAATCCAACATCATTTAAAGTAAAATA